>NC_054538.1:57856183-58159683 GCF_017654505.1 Polyodon spathula | reverse complement strand
CTGCGGGCTCCGTGCCTCAGTGCTGCGGTCTTCTGGCTTGCTGCTGCTGCGCTTTCACAATCTGCGAGGGCTCGTTCAACTCGTCGAATTGAATTTGAGATGCTCACTATCTACCATCATAGTAATGTCCTGCTTCCCTGCATCACTCATCCATTCCTGTGACTTATTCCTGTTCCCAGATTCGTGTTTCCTCATCTGGTGCTGCTCCTCCAATCCGACCAGCTTCATCAAAATCATCATTTCATCAATGCGAGCCGCTAGTCAGTCATGGAACCATGTCCTACGATTTATCAACGTTCCAGTCAATGTCCTCCTATCCCCAATAGATAATAAACTGCTCCCAACCAATCAATAGGCTTTGCAGACGCTGCGGAGCAACACATTCTTCATCCTCTCTGATTCAGCAATGGTCTCAGATCTCTGCAATCTTCATCTCTGCCCAAAAACAGCCCCATCTCTGGCTCCATCTAAATCTGCCTTGACACTGAAAGACCAATATGTACTGCATTCAGCAGATCCCTACTCTCTGCAGCAGACCACCGCACTCTACCGATGGTAGTCCTCCGTTCTCTATTGCAGATCTTTGCTTCAGCAGATCTCTGCTCTCACAGCTGGGCCTCTGCACACTACTGACAGCACTCCATTGTTTTCTTCCTCAGACATCTGCTCTGTTCAGCAGATCCCGCCCTCTACTGTTAATTGCTCCTCACTACAGCAGATCTCCACTCCCTCTTCAGATCAAAGTCGCTCTAGTTTACTGTTTAAATCTGCAGCTCCAGCCTTCCTCCAATACGCAGATCGTGGCAGCATCCCACAATCAAGGCTAACGCTAATCCCCATCTAATCAAAATACAGGCACTTCCTCAGCAGTCCTATTCATATCTCCACTCATCCTCCCAAATGTTACAGCATTAATACTTGGTTTGACACGTGGTACGAGACTGGAAATCTGTCTTGATTATGAGCTAAGGATTTCCACTATTAAGAGAATAACTGGCTTTGCGAAACCCAAATCTCTGAATGTGAGTTTAACTTTTCCATTTCAAGCAGACATGATAGTAGCAAACCGCTGATCGATCCTGTATTAACTAATACATAGAAAGGCGGCATCTCATCTCTGCCCTCATTTCTAGAATATGGGGTGCAAAGGCGCCATGCTTCCCCAGTAGCTGATTCATATTTTCATTCAGTCCAGCTGCCACCTCAGCCTTCAGTTCCAGCTTTCCTTCTGCCTCTACTTTCGGTATCCAAGTTCAGTCAGTTGGTCCCATTTGCTTCCACAACCCCCATCCAGAATCCTCAGCTTCTCCGGATGCTATTTGACTGAATCCTACTCTCAGCAACCTCCTTCAATCTGCTCAGCATTAAATGTCTGCAGCCCTCCACCTTGTTCAATAGCTCCTATTCTACAGCCTGCTCAGTGTCTTCAATCCTCTTCGCCCAGATTCAAATAATCATAGCCCTTCAATCAAAACCTGGCTCTCATGGTCCGTGCTAGCGCTCCTCAGACCATCTGTTCATTGATTCCTCTCTCCTATCATCACTCGCCTCGCCTTCGAGCAGACCTCTCTCCATTCCTCCACCCTCTCCTCCAGAGCAGGCCTCCCTCCTCACCTCCTCGCATGGCTCCCTCCTCTCCACCCTCGCCTCCAGAGCAGGCCTCCCTCCTCGCCTCCTCTCATGGCTCCCTCCTCTCCACCCTTGCCTCATAGCAGGCCTCCCTTCTCTCCACCCTCTCCTCCAGAGCAGGCCTCCCTCCTCAACTCTCAACCCCCCCCCCCCCCCCCCTCCCTTCCCCCCAGCCTGATCACTAATGTGGGGGAGCTGGTCCTCCACTGTAGTGGATTCCTACATTCATTCATCCTTCCCTGATATAGTTGCTGCTCCTTCTAAAAATGCTAGCATGCCCAGAGTGGGGGCTACCTGTCTGCCGGGGCCACTAGAGGTTTTCCCCTAATCAGATTCAAGGGTTTTTTTCCTCTCCACTGAGCAGCAGGTATACACATAGTCACATCCCACTAAATTACTAACCATCCTCCTGTTTGTCCTGTTTGTCCTTCTAGTCTTTTGTTTGTTATGCACTGGCATGTGCTGTCTTTTGTTTGTCTCACGGTGTGGAAGATTTGGTGAGGAGCCGGGGGTCCATCCTTTCGGGGGGCAAGTGATCTCACTTCCCGACCTCAGGGCAGGCTTCAGCCTCCCTTGACCTTCAAGGGGGTTCTCACCATGTAAGTTAGAGCGGACCCCCGGTCACACTCTGTTCTTTCGCAGCTCCTGCGCTTATCTTGCCTCACTCAAGGCTCTGTTCTATACTCTGTCTCAGTTCGTGACGTGGCTACTCATGCTCGAGTCCCATACTAACCTCTATGCCTTGTTCTTATCTCAGGTCCCAGGCAGCGTGAAATCTCGGCCAATTGGGGGTCTAACGAGTGCCCCTTTACAGAAGTCTCAGACGCTGGGTACCTCTCCCTCTCTATCTCCTTTCGTGTCCCAGTCTTCCGGGACCGTCTTCCTCTGAGGGGCGGCTCCCTGAGTCATAACCCTCATATGTGTTTTAGGTTGCTGGGTCTTTCGGCCCTGGGTCGTGTCAGCATCGCCGCCCTCAGTCAGTGATCACTTTCTGTATCCTGTCTTCAGTTGCTGGGTCCTTCGCCCCTGGGCTCGTGTCGGCATTGCCACCCTCAGTCAGTGACCATCCTTCTATCCGGTTTCGGTTGCTGGGTCCTTCGCCCCAGGCTTGTGTCGGCATCACCGCCCTCAGTCAGTGACCTCCTTCTATCCTAGCTTTCATGTCCAGCTTCGCTGGTCTGCTACTAGAGTGGGCCTCACCTGCTCTTCTATCCTAGGTCCAGTCCTTTCTAGCCGGCACTCTGTCCTACTTACTGCTCCCTTCTGCTTCTTCTGCCCTATCCTTACCCCCCAGCTCACACCCCGTGAAATAAAACCTATAAATGTTTCTGAATCCAACTCTCCCTTTTACATTTTAGTGGATGCCACATACAGCAATTAATTTCTCTCTGTGGGTCAGATGTATCAATTTTTGCTCCAGCTCAGTTTTTAGAAGAAAGAATATAGCAAAGTAAAAAGGCAACTCACACACAAAAGGCAGATTGAATGCCCTTAGTTCTGATTATCGTGATTGTACCTTTATTATATTATGGGGATGTCGTTCTCACAGTGAAAGCTTTCAGTTATACTACATTGCCAAGCCTCCCAGTACTTCAGAGGGTTTATGCTACACTACGGAGAATCTGCTTCATTAAAATAAAGATTGCATTGTTTAGAATAAATAAACAGACTTCAAAAGAACTAGAAGTGAAAAAAAGCTAAATAATCCGCATTTTGGTGGCTTACACAGCCTTTCAAATTAACATCTCAGCACTGTTTGTTGGATTTTAACTCCATGGCTACATTTTCGATATTAAATTAGCAGCCATGGACTTTTTTTTTTTCTTCCACATAAAAGAAAAAACACAAAGCACGGCAGAGAGAGATCTTATCTTCTCTTTAAACTGAGCTTTTCAATTTCAGATGAATAGAGGCTGCATTTTTGGTGCATTCTGGACCTGAATTTGATTCCTGGGAATGGTGTGAGCGACTGCACTGAGGGAATTGAGGTACAATGGCCAGAAAAGAAGTCAAATACCAGCATGCAGGTTGATTCCATGGACAAGCAATTACATGAAATGTATTAGGGCACATGTCATGTTTTTTTTTTTTTGCTTTCTTACTGAAACACAAAAACAGGAAGAATTATTTTTCCTACTTTTAAATAAACTATAGTTTGAGCGAATAAAGGAGCTTTTACGAACTGGCTGGCAGCCTTGGTGCCTGCAGCTATGGTACCTGATACCACAACCCTGCTTCTCAGTCTCCCAGACTATCTCTGAGAACAGCAGGGCACATATTTAATAGGCAAACAATAGCGGACATCAAGAGAAAGAGGGAGCCTGGGCTTTGAAAAATCGCTGACTGACAGCTCCAGCGAGATCAAAGGGCTTCAAAATTTGCCAAGTATTTGTAATTAAAATGCTAATAGAGGTTGATACAAAAAAGCAGTGCAGGTGAGAGGGCGAAAGGGCTGAAGTTTACCCTCTTTTTGTCAACGAAAATCTCAGGCATTACTCTAGCTGTAACTTCCATGTACTGTTAGATTACTCTTAGTCATTTCAATTGCTATAGAATTGAACCTGAAATAAATATAGCAAATGTATGTTCTGCCCTTATATGCTTTAGCATACCTCTTGTTGTTTTACAATGCTTATCTTAACAATATCATACTTTTGCTATTTTTTATTACACTTTGCTAACTTTAACTATGGGAAAGGTTTATAAGGGTTGGACATTTGGTTTTAGTGAAATAGAGTAGGGACTGGCCTCAAGTATTCAAGCTAAAATTGCTTGAATACAATTTTAAATGATCAGGGTTCATATTATAACAGTATATTAATCTTTAAAAGCAGGTCATTTTTTAGCCTTTGAAAAGCAATTGGTTCACTATACTGAACTTCTTGAGCAGTTTTTTTGTTTGGTTGTTTTTCTGGTCAGTCTGCAGATATATGGGCAGCTCCATAATTAAAATAAGTAATGTCTTCCCATAGTGTCTGCGGTGACCTAAAAAAACAACTATACTTATGTCTCTTGAAATTTGTGACAGGGAGAACCCTGTTTCTTGAGCGAATGTGTGCAGCTGGGCTGTGGAACAGGAGACGCGTTGCTAGGCAACCAATTGAGCAGGTAGGCTCACCCAGCATTGAGCTGATCGGGAGGTCTGGATTGGCTGGGGGGCGTGCCTGGGGAGGCTGTGCCACAGCTCGGGGCAACTGATTACTTTGATTACATTCAGGAGGGGAATGTCTGCTTGGCAGGTTAACTACTATGGAACCCTTCAACTGCAAGATGATGCCTGTGAAGGCTCTGCTCAGCCAGGACCGTCACAACGACCCAGAGTCTCTGGGAGGCCGGGACTTCGGGAGCAACATGAACTGAAAAACTGAAACCAGATACAAACAAACTACTTTCCCCGATGTCTGGGATGGCTGCCCTTCAGTGAAAAGTTTTTGTCTTTTATAACAGAGCAAGGCAAATGAGAGTTTTTGAAAAAGAGAGGTTTATTATTATTTAGCGGAAGTCTTTATCCAAGATGACTTGCAGAGACTGTGAACTATGCATCAGCTGCAGAGTCACTTACACAACGTCTCACCGAAAGTTGTTATCCATTGGACCCCACAGCCTCCTCCTTTATGCATTATATTTCACAAACATAAACAAAGAAAATTATTTTTTCACAGACATTTCCAACTAGGCATCAGTATGTTTGCTACATAGTGTTAAACTTTACAGTTTCATTTCTGGGGCAGTAGTACAAGCTGTGAAAGCAGTAGAAGACACAATCTGACTGTATTTACTGTAGACATATAAATAACAATCATCTTTATATGTCAGTGTTGCTTAGCAAGATCAAAAAAGAGACTCCTTAATAATTAATAACATAACTAATAAGGAAAATATGTGCCATAAAAGCTCAGTTTATTATTATCAAATACTCAATTTATTAAAATGGAGTGATGACATCAAGTTGGTCTAACACCTTGTGACAGGGTAGTGTTGTGGGCCCAGGTGGTATCGGCAAGCAAGGAGACTCAGAGACAAGAAAGCTGCATTTTAAACGTAGCTGCGCATTTTAATAAACACAAAAATAAAAGGTTAAACAAAAACAGGTCTTGCTCACCGTAAACAAGAACAAAATAACTGGCCCAAACGTCAAACTCACCAACACCCTCCTCCCAACCAATGGATTTTCTCCCCTTTTTATACCATGTGGCTGGAACCTAATTATCATCAATTATTCAATCAGCTCCAGCCACATTCTCAAATGTATTTTGGCAGGGATAGGAAATTAACCCCATCCCTGCCAACATGCATTTACATGCAGGACCCTGCCCTGCCACGCACCTTTACATTAAGTACGGAACTACAAGCTAGTATCTGCTGTTTCTTTGTAAAGCTACTAGCTCATTTCACCTCTAGAGCTACTCTATGATAGTTTTGGAGATTTACTTATACCTACTCTTTCTTGGATACTTTGGACGGGGTTGTCACTTGAAGGTTTCTCCTCATAAGACTTATGCTACTTGATTCATCAGAGCTTGGTGTCCTTGCAAAACCATTCCAGGTTCTATCCCCATCTTTGAGAATAGGTTTATCTTTTTCGAAGATGAGCTGAAGGTGGGTGTTTTCATTCAAATCTCTTGCTGTGGAGCCTTCTCTTAGTGGGTCAAAGGGAAGCTCACTTTCCTGGTACCAGCACAGAGCCTCGATATTATCTTGCCCTCCTATGAAACTTTCGTGATCCACCATGGCGAGGCTCCCGCTGCTGTCCACCCACTCACTGTCTGAAGTGTGGGTGTTGCATTCTTCCTCTGAGCTAATGTCAAAGAACTGGTCATCATCCATTACATCAGAAGGAGTGGGAGGGATGAGATTCATCGCTGGAGGGGTCAGCAGACCCCTGGCACTGCTAACCTCATTGTTGCAGACGCTTGTCTTGTAGCCCCTCTTCATGCAGGTCTGGAGGGAAAGGGAAGATAAAGAAGTGAGTTTTTTTCTCTGCTCGGCTGTCTGAGTGGTGGACACTGAGCTCACGGATCTTCCGATAGATTGTCTCTCTGTAAAGGATTGGTTCTCCACTCCCCTGCTCTCTGAGTTTGCTGATTCTACATCTCCAGCTGCCCCATCTTCTTGAATTTGCATCCGTACCTGATCGTCTTCTGGCGAGTTCAATGTGAATTATAACAGCTGGTTTTTCATTTGGGAAGTGGGAGGGGGGTTCCCCTGTTGTATTTGAACAAATGCAGTAGCAGATCCTCAGGGTGAAACGCAAACAATTACTTTGCAAGACCACCTGATGGAAAAAACATCTGACTGCCCCCTCCTCGTCATTGTAAATGATTTACTACAACATTTACTGTGTTGCCTAGAGCTTTTATAAGAGTGATTATGTGCACCTTATGTGCAGAGCTCATCAAAATTAACTGTTGCTTAGCAGTGGGGAAAACAAAAGCCAAATCATAAGCAATAAATCCAGAGGAATACTTGAAATCTGAAGTAGATGCTGCTTCTAATTAGAACCTTCATATACTAAACAGTTTTTGTTTTGTCATGTATTGTGTTACTAATACACTAATAAAATCCAATACAACAAAGGAAAAAGCAAGCACGGATAGTTTAGAAAAAAAATATATCTAGATATAAAATTGAGACTAATAATCTTACATAATATCACATATATATGAAGAAAAACATGTCACAGAAAGCTCATGGATGTACAATAAAAACATATGATATAATTTTTAAATGATGAGACCAATTTGGAAGCCTTTTATGGAAAGACTAATAAACCCTAATTAGTACAGATGAGTAATGAGAACAAACCGGAGGCTGACAACATTGTAACGTTATAAAAGATGATTATAACTTGAATATGCCTTTTTGTGTGATAGTCCTATAGTATGTACCTGTACCTATTAACTTAAAGTACATAATGTATAGCTAACAAAATAATTCCAGTAGATATTATTTAAGTCATGTTTCACGTCATGTTTTTTTTTTTTTTTTTTTTTAATATAATTTTCTCTGCTAGTTTAATAAAGAGAACACCTGTATGAATAACATCTCTGGTTTTTGTAGTAAGATCTGCAAAACTTAAGCTTCCAGTATTATTTATATGAAGTAGGCTCCAAAAATGATTCGGACATGCATTACAGTATTATCTCTAAAATAACCATTTAAAGTGAAACTCCATTATATGGTACTGTTAACATGTATCATGTTGTCAGAAGTCAGTGGTTTACTATGTACCAACATTTATTGCAGAACACATTTTATTTTAGTTTTCAATAATAAAACTAACCACGTTTGGTACCTTTTTAGTTAATACAGGGAGTTTCTTCACATTACCATACCTGTTAACATTGAGTTTTCAAAATAAGGACACTTTTGTAAACTGAAATCTTAGTGGCCGGATTGAGGTGCATACCTACATAAGACAAAAGCATACAGCAATTCCACTTTATAACATGGGAAAATGATAGACTTTGTTATGGTCTCCATCTAATTGCTTTTAAAAAGGAAACATATCAAACAGAAAAACAACCATGACATGCTTCACAATCAAATCCTCTTTGGGCCCCTGTGGTTCTTATTGTACTGTACTTATAGGTGGCTGATTTGGCAACAGCCAATACTTTGTAAACATGTGCACTGTAGTTAATTTTGCACGACAGCTAAGCAAACACAGTTGTCACTGTAACTTTCATCACACAACAAACCTAAAGGACGAGCTGTGGCACCTACTTTCTAACAATAGAAAACTCTGAATTCAGTAAGTCCATCGTTAAAAAATACAATAACAAAGCCAAAATACACACTGCACATATGCGGTGGATCAATACCACTGTCAGTAGCATTTGATTGTCAGCTACAGTATCTTCTATTTTAAATTAACACACTAGTACTGTATATAAACACATATTATTAACCAGTCTGAATTTCTAAAGCAATGTTGATGCTTAATATGTAATCGAAATGCCTTTCACTGTTTGTGTGACTTTTAGGCCCTGTCCACACTACATAATCGATTTCGAGAACTATACTCAAAAACGGTTTCATTAATCCAGCTAAAAGGGTCCACACTAAAATATTGTTTCATGTTTAGTCAGGCTTAATGCATACAACACTATTAAAATAGTTTGGTTACATTCCTAGCAGCGCAGTGGTCTATGGGGCTTAATATGACATTATCCCACCATGCTCTATATTTTAATTTACAACCCAGAAAAAACACCTGGTATATTTTATCATAATGTGTGTGTTCCGTTTTGAACTCTGAAGTTCTCCTTGACCGACTTTGACCGACTTTATCGCTCTAGATAACAATGTGCATTGATTTCGGCATCTGATCACATCACTCCATCAGCCACCATTTTACAACAAGCCTCAGAAATTGTATACAGGACAGCAGTTTCGATAGCTGTTCTCAGCTCCTTCAGGCAGCTGTTCTGAGTACTGTATTTGTAATGTCCATGCCCAAAACTATTCAGAAAACATGTTAGGATATTGGAGGAAACACCAAAAATATAGTTTGGCATTACAGCGTCCACACTTCTGATAAATTGCACTAACTGATGTGATCTAATTTAGAATCGTACTCGAGGTGGTCTCGAGTCCGGTTCTCAAGTACGGTATTAAATGCTGCCTAGTGTAGACAGGCATAATGTGGACAGGGTCTTTCCTGCAGAATACTTTGGAATGTGTGAGTCTTGGACAGATTTGCTGAACTTGTCACAACATGTAAAGGTCTCTGCATATGCAACTTTTTTGATCTCTGTCTTTCTTTTGACAACAAAAGATGTTATTAATTAAAGCTCTAGTTTTCTGAGCATTTTTTTTTGTTGTTATTGTGATCTCTCATGCTTACCACAAACATCATTCTTGCTGCCATGTCCCACCGTTAAAACATAGTCCTGCATAGTTTACAGAAAATCTATGTTTTTTCCAACGTTGTTTCAGATTATGTGAGAATATGTTGTCCAAAAATCTTGCTCTTTAAATTTTTATATATATCAATATCTTGAACTATATAATAATCTTGATATATATATACATATATATATATATATATATATATATATATATATATATATATTTTCACCCCACACGTGAAGCCATCATAGATGGTTAATAATGTGAGCTTGCCTTGCGCACTGAATGCATGCCAGCCACAGGGCTCCAGTGGGTCCTCAACCCTGCTAGGTATAGACAGGGATTGCAGTAACCACAGACTGTTCATGACTTTTGCTGCAGAAAGTAAAGGTTTACTGACACAAATGGGATTAACAGTAGTTTTAAGCAAAACCCGAGAGTTGTCCAGGAGAAGTGTTCAATAAAAAAGCGAGAGTCCTGGCCAATAAGGAAGAGATGACAGGTCTGCATTACACATACTCCGTATTCTCAGTGTCAAAGTCTCTCTGATTACAGATTGCTTTCACAATGCAAAAATGTAGTTTTACTGGCTCAGCAAATTTGTACCCTGCAGGTTTGTTTCATTGCAGATCTTTGCTGTCAAAAATGCTCCACAGACTACCACTGATTGCTCTCCCGGCGAAACTGGGCCAGAGCACTGCTATCTTATATAAGAGTTTTCTGTAAAATGGGATCCCTACAGTACTTAGGAGACACTTTGTATGTTCATTGATTATGCAATGCTCTGTTGAACTCACTGTATTGATATTTGCTTCAAGGAATTGATATTTTCTTCAAGGTATTGTTATTTCTGAAAATCAGTTTTTATATTTTATATTTGTTTATGACTATTGATTCAACAGAGGCAAAATGTTAGTATACTCATAGGCAGCTTGCCTATAACTAGAAAAGTCTGATGCGGCTCCAGATTGTAACATTCTTTTGGTATCCCTCTTTATTTGAATAGATATGCCTTCAGTTTACAAAAATGAACAGGAAAACCACAACACAAGTTGTAGCTGTGAATTCCCCTGGCAGTGGTCTGCAGGCTAGCTTTTGTGCAATTTACTTTGACAGAGGTCCTTCAGACACACTAAATTCCTGTCAAATGGATTTAAATTAGAGGCCTGCAACTTCAACAGCTCAGACAGGGCCTCTGTTTCATTCTCCCAGTAATTCTGTATGAGAGCAGTGCCCCAAGCTAAAAGCCAGCTTTGTTTCTCCTGGGATGATGTAATTTATGAAGCAGTAAGATGCATACTATGTAAAAAAAAAAAAAAAATCATGTGATTTTAGTGGTGTCATTTTGGAGGAACTTTTCATGGAAACCAGTCACAGTCTGAATTCCCAATTTGAATGGAATGAACATAACACAATTTAGTGGTCTTTTAACATTTAGAAACTTTTAATTTTTAAGATAAGATAACTGACATACTGAGCCTGGCACATTTTAATGTGACGTGTTCAATTTGTGTGTAGAGGCTCCTGGTAGTCCAGTATATTATTTTGGTGGACGATTCGATAATGGAGAAACCAGTGCATAACACATTTCTTTCAGAAGAAGCTTTATATGGAAGAATGTTAAGTTATTTTAATTCTTCTTATGATGTTGAATATTAAAATTGTATATCTGCTGACATTCTGAGGCAATCGGGATGTTTAGCTGTTATACTGTACGTTTTGATAAATAATTTGTTCTACGCAAAGAAATGTCAACCCACTCCCCCCTCCCCCGATATAACGTCTCATAGCTGTTGTTTTTTAATCTTACCACTCCCAGCTCTAGCACCAGTCCACCAGTGGTACATGCAACACCAGTCCTACCAGTTCAGAAGTGGCAGCACCAATCTTACTAGTTTTAGCAGTAGCAGTAAAGCAAGCACACATATTTCACTGAAGGTAATAACCCATCTTCTTATCAGTATTTCTAAGTTCTATTCTTGTCATTTTACTATCACATGTTTCTGACAGCTGGAATATGGTAATTTTAGGTTGCTGTGGTTTTGTTGTGAGACAGTTGCCATACAATATATTCTTCTATTACCTTTACTCATGTGACTAGCCATACACAGCTGTGTGTTCATCTAATAACTGAAACATGAACTAACTCCACTTACAGTAAAGTAAAAACAAAAACAATATTTGTAACAGAATATCTGTGTATTTTATTCCATTTTAGAATGTGATATTTAGGTGTGTTTTAAACATGTGCATGATACTCACAAATCATCAGTACCATCTATATTGTGCTGTAGGTCTGTCATTAGGCTGTAGGTCTTTATACAGCACCATGTCCTTGATATACACAGTGTACCTCAGGATAGAAAGTACTCTATGGATATACAAGGTTCAAATTAACCTCTCCCGACACCCAGTGTATGATTGTTTTTCTTATTTGATACTCCATATTGTCATTTGAGACTTTTCCTCTACTAGATCTGATAAGCTAGTATGTTTATAGAGTATATCCTGCTATAGACCAGTGTTAAATTAGATGGAAGGAAACCTAAAGCACCAATACACTGCTGACGTTATGTGTGCATCTCAGAAAGAAAGCACCAGAGGGCCCAACAAATGTTGACACAATCATGAGAGGAGTCTGCCATGCTCAAGGTAAAAAAAAGCAAGCCAAGATAAGCAGAGGGTACATCCTTTTGGAGTCCCCCACCAGAACAATACACCTGCCCACACACCTAATGTGTGCCACCAAGTACTGGAAGATTTGCAGCTCGGGATCTCCAGGGACATCGTTCCACAACAGAGGTCATTAAAGGTCAGCACTGCTGGAATGGGAGAGCTGAACACAATCCTGAAGGAGTATCAAAGCCAGTGCTCTGAGGGGGATTTTGCCTTTTGTACTTTTGACGACTGATGTACCCCTAGGGTGGCTTCAGTTCAGTTGTTTTCCAGAAAACCGAATGAACTAATGTTCTGTCTCTCAGGACTATTGACTTTATGCCTGTTAGAAAACGTTAGAAAGTACACTATAGCCGAATATAATAAGGATGGTTGGAAAAAATGTTCATTGAATACGATATCCTATAGACTATTATATCTGTGATTGTTAAAGGAAAGATTTAGGATTCCAAGAATCTTTGAAGTTATTTAGTGAGAACTACTATATCTGAAGATCTACATCTACTACTTGGTGGATTTAGTAGAGGGAAATCCACTTAATTTACAATATAGAGCACAAATGGTGGTATTTGATATGTTTCGACTAGAATGTCACTACGCTATAGTGTATATATTCTGTATGTTTTGTTTACTACTTGTATCTCTGTTATCAGTACGCAGTACATTACCTTAACATGAAGTTTAATGTCACAAGCCTGTCCAGTTACAAAGCATATCTAAATCCCATTTAATAAACTGTTGCATTTTCTCTGTACATTACGCTTTACAAACTATTTTTGAAGCACTGTATATTATTATCCAGATGTGATTAGTAGCTTTATAACATAATTACCAACCATCCTCCCTCCACCCTCCACAGTTAGCTTAGCCACAGGTGGGTGATTAATTGTATATGCCTGACAATTTGGCACAGAAACTGTGAAGCAGAAACACCTTGTCTTGTGTCCCTGTTTCAGTCAAACAATTGGTTTGAAAGTAACAGCCTGGAAGGTACACAAAGACCTATTCCTCACCTTTCTGCCTGCATTCAATTGTAATTTTATGACTCAAGTCCCACTAAAGTGTTTTTATTTTGTAGATTCACCTGCTACAGCTTGAATAACCTGTTTGTAAATGTTGAATGTTTTCAGACTGTTTAGGGTACAATAGGGTCAAAGATTTAATTACTATTGTGATGTTCCTGCAAAGACTACCCTTTGATACTCCATGGGTTTTCTTCATTAATCTTTATCCCAAGACAACTCTTTCCACTAGGAACAAAGCACACTGACAAGGTAATAAAATGTTTTATATTGTTTAATATGCCTTTGTCCTGCATAAAGGTTTTTTATTTTCTGAAAAATTTTCACTTGAACGGCTGTTAGAAGGACGCTTTCGATAATGTATTTGCTTCTTAAATTCAGGTATTAATTTACAATAACTTACTGTCCAATGTTGAAATGAATATCCTGATCTACCTTTTGCATGTTTGCATAACTATTGATTTTAAAGAGGTGTTTAAAAGATTCAAAACAATAATACAGTTTCTTAAACAGATTTCAATGGTGTTATTATTGCAGTAGTTTTATTCTTGAACTGAGTACAACATACCCAAACCTGTATTTTGGTCTGATGCCATGTAACAGAATTCATTTTCATCCCATACAAAGCATTAATAAACCAGAAATAGAAATGCTTATTGGGAGCAGACTCACACACACAATAACTAAAAATGACAAAACAGCGAAACAAAAGGCTATGCCTCTTTATTACTATAAAATATAAATCCTTTGGATTCTTATTACTACAAATTACCAAATTACTTCAATCCCTATATAGACCTCTACCTTCCATCATAATTTATCACACACTATGTATACGGAAATAAAAATACATATAAAAATATTTTTTAGTAACCACTGAGTGAAGGGCAAGTAATATTAAACTGTTTAGTGCATGTGTTTCTTCACCAAAGTTAAACATTTATTTCCAGTTCTGCTGGTTGCTATCACTAGGCTATATACACTGCTGTTGTAGAACAATGTTTGGCATGTTTGTATTTCAGTGGGCATAAATGTGATCTGATAATCTGAAAAATCAGAATATCACGCTGAGTGTAACAGCAAAGTAAACATCCTACCCACCTCCTTCCCCCAGTACACACAGACTCTCACACACACACACACACACACACACACACACACACATATATATATATATATATATATATATATATATATATATATATATATATATATATATATATATATATATATATATATATGTTGACAGGTTTCTTATTTTTCCACCCAAGATTGCTACAAATACCCTTCAACATGACATTGTCCTATGGTCAGTCTCAGCACATCTTGTTCTCCTGGTGGCGCTACCAGTGTCATGGGAGAATTCCATGCATGAGGCATATGAGAGGAAGAAACTCTTGTATGCTGAGTTATCAGCTGAAGTGAAACAGCGGGGGTGGAGAGTCCTGGTTTATCCAGCAGAGGTGGGTTGTCGGGGATGCCAACTTCCTGAGGTGTCATCAGCTAATTGAAGAAACCCCAAAGACGGGAGGTGCCCATCTGATGACCCCTGTGAAGTGCCCCACCCAGCCCGTTCCAGACGGTTGTCATGATGAGGCACTAGGGAGGTTGCACTTTGGGTAATCCGTGGAGCCAGCATTGCCGCTGTTGTGTGTGCTGATGCACCAGGGAGGCAGCAAATAGACTGATCCCTGGAGCCAACATTACACTTCAGCCATTAACGGCAGGCCAATAGGAAATCCACATTACCTGGAAAAAAAGGCTGATGGCTCATACATTACATCAAAGCTACATCTTGGTTGGTTCCTGCCACTATTACCTCATTTAACCTTAGCGAAAGCTGAGTCCAATATTAGCATGAAGTAAATAACTGCTACTCTCATGTAATAAAAATCGAAATTATACAGTGCCGATCCAGGCACCAGAAAATGAGCCTCAGTATTATAGTGTTCCAGCCTGATCATTGTATGAAATGCTTACACGTGTGGTTGATTTAACTTTCTGTAATAACCAACAATTTTCTTATCTATTTTATGCATAAAGCCATAAAGCCTGATTAAAAAAAAAAATGTATGTTTTGTTTCACAGATTATTCACTTTGACTCAGATGAAGCCCATTAATCTTGTCACAGTGCTTTTATCATTTACTTCCTATGTTACAGATAAGAAGAACCCCATCTGATCCTGCATGCAGTGGTTATGGTTGGGAAGAATGTAATACTAGTGTAGTGTAAGCTCAGGTACAGACCTTAAAAAATGGCTGTACCAGAGTCAAACAGAAAATTATTATTATTATTTATTTCTTACCATATGCCCTTATCCAAGACTACTTACAATTGTTACAAGATAGCACATTATTTTCTACATAGAATTAACCATTTATACAGTTGGGTTTTCACTGGAGCAATTGAGCTAAAGTACCTTGCCCAAGGGTACAGCAGCAGGGTGCCCCACCTAGAATTGAACCAATGACCCTCAGGTCAAGAAACCACTTCTCTACACTACTGCAAACAAAAAGATGAAAGGAGACTAAAACATGTTTTGATCATTCCTCTTTCAATATAACCACCACCATGTAGTGAAATGGGCAGTAAAGGTGTATTGCTCTTCTTCGAATGATTTTTCCACAGCAGTAGTATGGGTGGACAAGTACCTAATGGCTGTATATGCATTAAGGGTTTCTACCAAGCCACCACTGGGTGTCAGTAGAGTTCATGACAGAATCAATACAACGCTGGGACAAGAAAACTGATCTGTCATTAAAAGATAGATAGATAGATAGATAGATAGATAGATAGATAGATAGATAGATAGATAGACAGACAGACAAAGACAGACAGATAGATAGATATTCTTTTTTTTTCTTTGAAAGCTACAAAGAGGCAGCTTCAAATTTTTACAGCCAGTCTTGATTTGGTAACAAATTGGCCCTAGTAAAGCTGCTATTAGGAATTGTTCTTTACCACCAACGTTGTTCAGCTTTAAAACTTTTAAAACTTGTTTTTTATGTCCACTATACCATGTTTTACACAGTGTTGTGTTTTTAAAAGAGTAGCATCAAATCGCCTCTTTACACCCAGAACCTCTATACCACAGGTCAACAAGCTACTGACCCCCTGGAGGGAAAGAAAAAACCTTGCTTACGTCCATTAGGCTCATCATGAACAAGAACAGTTGGGGTTGCTGTAGCCTGATCAGGTAAAGTAGACCCTGAAGATCTTCCCTCTCCAACCTGCAGAAAAGCCAGAGCCAGTACAACACACTTTTGCAATCCATAGCAAAGACACAAACCTACACTTCCAGCCATGCGTCTAGCAGATGAGGCACCCAGGGATCAGTGTTTCCCTTTTTAATTTACAAGCAACTCTCTGTAATGATTATTAGGCTTCTAAGTCATAAGCTGGGAAGCCTATTGTTATTGCTGAGTTTCTTCTTCTTCTTCTTCTTCTTCTTCTTCTTCTTCTTCTTCTTCTTCTTCTTCTTCTTCTTCTTCTTCTTCTTCTTCTTACCAGAGTTGCTCGAAAACTCACCAGATTCAACAGTTGGTAGATGCTTATGGCAAGATGGAAAATGTTAAAGAACTTATATCGTAAGTCACATGCCTAAATGTAAAAATTCATCTTTTGAAAATGACTTTTTGCAGAGTGCTGAATCTTGAGGGATAGTCCAAGATTAACTGTTGTTCGTAAGAAGCTGATAGGTTGTGTGATATGGCAGCCATACTGTATGACGTCAAAATCACATGGTACAGGCATCATAATCACAAACTACAAAGATGTTAATTTCCCAAACTGCTAGTTCGATTGAAACAAGCCCAATAGCATACATCACCATAGTGTGGTTGTCTTTAAAGGGTGTTAAAGGGAAGTTGCTACAATAAAAGACTTAGCGGCTACATTGGATGACATCATCAACATACAAAACTGGCTAATAACTCCTTATAGAGTGCAGATAGGGCCATGGTTACTAGGGACACATATAGTAAGACACGTATGCTCTATTGAAAAATGTCATTGCCCGTGACCTTTGACCTCCCCTAAAGGTCAAATGTAAAACTGGCTTATAACTCATAATAGAGTGCACATAGGGTCATGGTTACTATGTAAAAATCCACTATGCACTATTTGCTAAAGTGTTTGGTACTGTTACTGCATTCTGCACTATTTGCTAAAGGGTTAGGTACTGGTACTGTTACTGGTCCTGGAAGCCATAAAGCTGCTGGCAACTCTAGTTTTAAATGTTATGGTATGTTTTAAATAGGGGTAATTACATAAACGGGATACTTAACATAGTAAGTTGTGGGGTTCAGGGCTCAACTTTATGCACATCTGCATAGATACAAGGAAAATAAATTGAGTACAAAGAAACAGGTATAGTACAGACACATAGATAATAATATGTAAACATTTGATGCAGGCAATGTCTTGCTCGCATGCATACAGAGAGGGGCACATTTCTTCAGGAGCTAGCATTAATGAGTATTTACACCCTTAAAATTCATTAATCATCCCCAAGAATTTGGTCTAATAAAAAACAAAAACAGGCCATTGTCAACTAGGAATATTTACTTCATAACACAATTTATCATAAATAGCAAAATACAGTATACAGTAAATACAGGTATTTTTAAGCATGGGCAATGGCAGAGAAGATTTAAATAATGGTAACAGTATAAAACTAGCAAGTAACAACTACTCAGAAATATATACCATTATCATTTCTCTCTGAAAATTGACCTGCTTCAAAATATCCACCTAAAAACATTTACTATCAAAGGTTTAATAGTGAGATGACTACAAAGCCTTCCGTGGATACATTATACATTCCAAAAAAAAAGTTGATTACAGGGAAGGAGCTGCAGGTGACCTTGTAGGACTGTGTTGAAGTTACCTCTAAGAACTGCAACTTCTATTCCCAAACCAATTACTGTTGGCAGTGCTGGACCACCATGGATCAGCCAAAGGAAAAGTGACAGCTTCTTTGATCAAAATATTGTTTAAAGTCTAGTGGACAAAAAATAAGATCCTGGGGGTTTAAAAATAACCTTTGGTGTGAGGATAATTTGGGGGAGAGGGTAATAGGTTATTATTTAAAGGTCTTAATGGCTGAGACCTTCTCTCTTACGGAAAAGAAATTAGAATCATTAGCCCACTGGCTTTTAACACTCATGAGTTATTATTGATGCCGTTATCCTCCAAACTGTCATTCCACAGACCGACAATAGCCGAGCAATGGTAACTTTAGGGGCCTGAATCTTTGCACAGAAACTGTCAAAAGTTTCTCTGCTCTGTGTTCTGCATAGAGAGTGGTGGGGATTAAGTGACTATGAGCTGAAAAGACTCTGGACATCTGTGCTTAGTGTAACACACCTCATTGCCCCTCCAGTCAAGATGCCCCCCCCAAAAAAAAGGCAGCTCCTTATTTTTAATTCAAACCAAATCTTGTTCTAACCTGTTTTGCAAATAATACTTTCCTTTCGGTGTTTGAATTAAAAGTAAGGAGCTGCCTTTTATTTTTACATAATCAGTGAAACAGAATCAGAGTCTCAATCAAGTTAAGGGACAAAAAAACTAAAGTGAACTTGTTTCACAATCCACAGTAGCTGCAGGAGAACATTAATGACAGTAAAACTTCACCAAACAGTGAAGAGGGAGGAAGAGTCGACATGTTTGCGGTTTAATTGAAGTGTAACTGCAGGTTAACGACTTTTGTAAACCGCACTTTAACAGCAAATATTTTACATATGGCAAAAATCTATTTTGTGGTTTAATGCTCATGTTTATTTTTTGTAGTTTTGGATATGGAAAATCAGACTTTCCTCTAGTCAAGTCGGCTCCGTTTTGGCGGTGTTTTTTTAATTTAATTTTATTTTTTTATTGAAATGCTATAAGGCTACAGTTTCTCAATGTTTCCTTTTATAATGTAAAGTGGACAAATCTAAACATCTAAAGCTGCTCTATAAGGTTTAGGATAATTTGTACTTAAAGGGCACTGATTGTAAGTTTGTTTCAAATTTATGTTTACAACTTGGTTTTTAACAGTCAGATTATTCTAACATACAAAATCATGTTGCTGGGATTGAATAACATTATGAACTAATCCTGTACAACCTTGAAAAAGCATAGCGATTTGACGAAAGTATGTACAAACTAAAGCCTAGAAATCCTATTTGGTATTCATCATAGTTAGGGCTTTCTGTGGTTGTGAAAGGAGGCATTATGTTTACCTCATTATCAGCTCAATGAGGGTGGGTAGGCCATGCAAATGAGGTGCAGTGCCACAGATTTGTTGTTAAAATACCGCAATTTGTCAGTATTCATCTAAACAAATGAGAGGCTCAAGGGATGTATGACTGACCTCCAGGCTGCTCACTGAATATTTTAACATACACTTAGAAATAGTTAGCTCTTTGGCTCCACAGAAACAGGCAGTTATAGATGGTGTTACAATTAGAAAAGTACATTGGCAACACTTTAAAATACCACTCAACATTTATTTCCATGCTATGCTATTAAACTATATAGCATTTTCTATACAAACATACCAGTAAACCTAAGGAATTATATAGAGTAGACATA
Organism: Polyodon spathula; assembly: GCF_017654505.1. NCBI lineage: Eukaryota > Metazoa > Chordata > Actinopteri > Acipenseriformes > Polyodontidae > Polyodon > Polyodon spathula. The sequence continues at coordinate 58,139,924 of NC_054538.1, read as the reverse complement.
CATTTTCCATTGACCATCATGGGAATGTCAAGATTTTGTTTGAATATTGAATATTATATAAGATGCATATGTTTCTTCCATAGCTTTCATCCCTTCAAAAGATATAAATTAAAAGTAAAAAAAAACAAGAAAACACCAATAGAAAATAGAAGTCTGAACTTGATCAGTGAACTTCTAAAAATGAACATAACCAGACATTAGAGACATTACATCTTAGTTGATGCCTCCTAGTTACAAGAAATAATGTAAAAAAATGAAATAAGTACACATTATACTTAGACCCATCTCTGCTTAAAGTGGCACCTACTCAAAAGGCGAAGGGCATGAATTTACAATTTTGCTTTGGGTTTTTAAGCCCCTTTTTAACCTGCTATCAGGGCTTGTCTAATGTGTACTAAAGCAACTTTAAATGGGGACAATAGAACTATTGGCATTTAGTCTATTCTCTAGTTTCTTAAAGGGTCTTTAATGATGCTTGTGCCTGAGCCCCATATAAATCACAACACATTAATTGTAACACTTTCTGAAAAGCCAGATTAGGGGGACAATGGGCTGCATGGGTTGCAAGGAGCACGCCTGCCTGAAGACAGACCTTCTCCTGCTTATGCACAGCTGCTGATCCAACCAATCCTTTCAAAAGATATTCTGTTTAAAAGGAACCTCGACGGTATGAGATGGCCATCAATCTCAGTTGCTCGCCCCTTTCATCGAAAGTCTTAGAGACAAATTTCTCTGCTCATATGAACATAATTATATAGGCTCAAAGTGTGGTAAGTGATTGGTAGCTGAATATTGATCAATAGAAAGAGCAGATGTGGTGTGAAATGATAGGGCGAGGCTGCTATAAAGAATACAAGTCAGGGTGGGCTCCATTATTTGTGTTGCAGAAAAAAAAAAGAGTTATTTAGGACTCAATTATCCTATTCTTTGCGATTATGGTGCACAGATGGTTACAATGCAAAAGAACTTTCTAGGACCATAACTATTTTCTGGGCACCTTTTCTTCGTGTCAAATTCACCATAGAATAATTTGGTTTTATTAGGGTTTTATTGACGTGAGGGGGCTTGTGAACAGGTCTATAGCATTATGGAGACAATGGAAGAAAAAGAGTCATGAATGGGAATGAGGGGCTGCTGCCGAGACCCAGCCATGGTGTTTTCCAGAGGCCTTCAAAAAGCAGCTTTGTGTTGAGAGACCCCTAAGCCCCATCAACATGAAGTGCTTCCTCTTCGACCAGCTGCCACACCGTCTGTCGACCTGTTTCCAACTAAATGAGCAGTTTTTCACAAATAATCCATTGGATTGTCCACAACAAAATTAATTCCTCCCCAACAACATCATTGAAGTAAAGGGTTGAAAACAAAACATTGCGAACCAGACTGTGAATATAGTGCTGGTCATTGCCAAGAGAGCTGACACCCAAGTTCATTATATGGCAATCTCAAGCCCAGAACATTCCTTCCAGATAACAAAACAACAATCCTGAGAAGGAATAAAGACCCATCAAGCTTCACACGCCTCATTTGTGAACTCTTCACTATGCAGTACATCTGCCTGGCATGATGTTGAGCAATCTGTCCACAAGAAGACTTTGGGAAATGGTCAGGTTTGGGCCATATGTTGTTCCTGTTTATTTTTCGGACACACAGTTTGGACACCAGTTTTACTGCAGGTGGTATTTTTGACAGCTTTTCAAGGCACTAAGAATGAAACATTTACACAGGCAGAAATGATTTAGTAACTGCTCAGACTGCAGCAGTGAAAGCTTTCATGCACATGTAACACTAACCTTATTTTATCAGACAGGAAAAATAGACACCCCAAAACGCCACTTAAAAAGCAATAAACTGGAGAAGGAAAGTAAAAAAAAGAAAAAAAAACATAAGTAATAACAAAAAATGTGTTACTTTTATTAACCCTTAGGTTTGAATAAATTTTTTCATTTATTTTGTACCATTAACAGTTTTTCAGACCGACTCATGTTATTCAGAATAACTAAAACAATGATTTGACATTCTTTAGGCCCGCCTTCACTCCCACTAAAGAGGGTCTGGATTCTGTGAAAACAATTACCAATTTACCAAAAACAGCCTGACGAAGGGTGAGTTCAGTTTTGTGAAAAATTTCATTTCAGAATGATGTGTCAGGAGCAAAAAGTTCTCAAAATCAGCCTGTTGAGATTTATGCAGCACAGCAATGTTAACTACTGTATACCCACTCACATGCACACCAAACGCTATAAAAAAACACTTATATGGCAGAGTAATAGGAATGGAGTCTGTGGTGAGTGAAGCATTTAATACTAGCCTAGAACTCAAGCATAGCATTTTGGTGTTGCTCTCTGAGGAAAAATGCTATTCAAGTCAACTTAAACTATGTTGTTTTCAAGTTTTTGTTTTATTTTTAGGGAAAACATGACACTTGATTTGATTGATGTCATAATTTTTGAGGAAACACTTTGATTACAGTTTACCTAACAGGTGCTTAAGGTATTATTTATTATTTCTGTATGAGAAAACTTTTCACTTTTTAAGCACAGGTCATACTGTAGCTTTTGCGGTGCCTGTTTGATATTTGAACATGTGGTTTTAGAGATTGGCAACCGCATCCTCACATTGGGGTAGCCAAACACAACTGTATTTTGGTCTCATTGGGTTACATTAATTAAGTGATTGTAGTAATTCCTGAGCCAGGGTATACAGTATCTTTACTTAAATTGCAGTACACTTACTGTATATCTTCCTATGTCCTTAATCTAACCCTAAACTGGTTTTCTTTACAAAGTATGAAACCTTTCAACCCAGAGATTGTAATTTGTGTATGCTACAATAGCAAAAAAAAAGCCAAAATAGTATTATGTTATTTTACTAAATGCATGTTTCATGGAAAATAATCTATTTTGACATCAATAAGGCAAGGAATTCACAAAGACTGCAAACATAATGCATTCAGATAAGTGGAAAATGCATGCATATTACCACAACATACTGAAACTTTCTGGAAGGAAAAACTGTAAGTAGACAAATGTTTTGACAAACTGTATGTTTTATGTTTTTGTTAACCCCCTCCCCCCTTTGTTCATTTGCCAGAGCTAAGGAAAAACTTAGTTATAAAGATTCGATGACATCGCCAGCTTTGAAATTCCACTGCTTGAACTGTAAACCAAATGATACACTTCACTGACTGCACATCTTCTGTTTACTGTATCTAAAAACATCATAGAGTGTACTTCAAAATGAAGCATAGCTATAAAAACAGCAGAGCAACAGATAGGGATACTGCAGTCCAGCTGTGACCTGTTTGATAAATTGAAATGTTTTGCTGTCGATACGCTAGAACATGCATTTTAATCAAAGATAGTATCAAGGTAATTAAATAAAATAATGCATTAATTAATTAATAAAACTGCACACACTTGCAGAGTCGCTCCCAATGGGGAGCTGCTGCAGAGTTGTATGTTTTCTACAGCCTTTCCAGCAGGCAAGATGAATTGGCATCAAGTGGCTATCAACTGTCATAATATCAACTGAGTAGGAACAATTGACAAAGCCACCACTTTAGACCGGGTAGGGCTCAGTGAAAGAAGTTAATGTGCAGCCTGGCACAGAGTGCCAGCACAAGCCGTGAGAACCACTTATGTAATAATTGGCGTCTCATAATACCTTCTGCACTGTAAAGCATTGTCCCGGCTCCATCCTTCAGCACAGGAACAGACTTATTTAATATGAACTGAAACAAACACCTAGCTGAACCCCCCCTCACCTCACCTGACAGTATGAGAATTCAGGTGGTGGGGGAGGGATGCCATTTGCAGCTGAATGCAAACCACTTCAGGTAATTTAAAACTTATGAATTAGACAATTAGCACAGGGCTGCACAATATGCGCCCTATTTCCTGAATCTGATGTGCTATAAAATGTTGCCTAACAGTCAGGAATGTGCATTGACCATTGAGTTAATTGTGTTAAGCTTAGAATCAAATTCCAGATGCTGCTTTATGTTCTGAATTGTATGAGCTATTTATGGAGACCCTTTTCAGTGTTTTTTTTATTTTTTATTTTATTTTATCAGCAGTATTTTTCTTGCTTACAGGCAAGTGGACTCCTGTCCATGGTTGGCAGTGGAATAGCCTGGACTTGAGTTGGTGGCCTTCAGGCTATGGGGTGCCTCCTGCACTCCATGCGGAGTGCCTTTTTTGGATGTGCCACTTGGGAGCCCCCCTCTATTCTTCTTAAAGCCCATTTTTAATCAACTGCTAGTAAGAAACATGACAAATTGTATCAGCTATAGCAACACAAACATAATGGCACCACTCATCACAATTTTTTTGTTCCCCACATCTTTTGGAACACTTTTTATTTTAAATGATAAGTAGTAAGTGTACTCTGTTGGTAATGGGACAGACACCCAAATCTAAAGCAATTAATGGAAAACTTAGTTGTATTTTTGGAAGGAGAATCCACCCACTAATCAACACATCACATCCAAGCACCATAAAAACTCAGTGTGCATTCATGTCGCTTCTTTTTTGTTTGGCCTCTGAGTCACATGCAGCGAGTCCAAAAAGGGAGACATGGACTGTCTAAGTTTTCCTCCTACCAGAGTGTAGGTTTTTTTCCTTACCTGAGTGCCGAGCTGTTCGTATTTAGTTTCTGCAGGATGTATGGCAGGCCAGAGAGGCCGGGTTCCCCCTCAGTGCATTTCAAGCGCAGGGGGCGGGCCCGTGTTTCAGCTGCTTACTTTTCATTCATACTTTTTCCTATTTTAGGGGGTAGGTGGCATTGCTCCACTGCAGAGCTTGCATTAACCATTCATCATATCCATATTTTCAGTCATGGTTTGGCGGTATTGTCTTTTGGGGGAAGGTGGCCCTATGAGCCACTTCCTATCCATGGCACTAGACTACGTGATGTTTTTGCTAGCTGGCCGACATTGCGGATAGCTGTCAGCACCCACGGACAAGGTCTTCAGCCAGATTCATTATCATCATTAATTCATCTGTTTAATTGCATTTTAAATCATCCACATTGCGGATTCTTCATACTGAAATCTATTTTATTGCCAATGTATTGTGCAAAGACTTACGCTAGCCAAGCATAGTGATTCAGAAAAGCACAGAAATATTCAAAGTCTCAAGATGCAGACACTCAAATCAAAATTACTGCAGCATAGCATACTAGACAACTGCCAAAAACACCAGTCCACCTAATTAGAAAACCACATGGGTTCTATTGGATTTTTTAGCAATTCTATAGAATACCATAGTACTTTTTCATGGGGCAATGACCCCTTTTTCCTTTTCTTTTTATACAGCACTGAGTGGCTAATTGGATTGACAATAGGATATGAAGGCATTCAGGAGAGGTTATCTCTCCAGTGCAGGGGTGAGGCATATTGGTGGGTCACTGTGGATAAGCTTGCATTGAATTGACAAGTGTTGTGTCTACTTTGTTTAAAAGTGCTGCTGCATGGTTCTTTGTGGTTTCAAAAATATTCTTGAAACGTTTCAGAACCACAAAGTTATTTAAAAATAATGTTCAGACACCGATGAAGAGAATACTGTAAATCTTAAAAAGGTTCTTTAGTTTCTCAGTAAGTAAATTATAATGTTAAATGAAATGTTAAATGACCATAGAAATTTTCATCCACTTTTCATCCACTGCAATGACAGCTACAGCCTAACAACTCATCACTTTCCTCAGGGTCTCGTCTGGCCTTGACCTAAACTGAAATCGGATCCTTCAGAAGCATCTAAAACAAAGAGACATATTTTCACACCCCTGGTTTGTTGTCCTCTCATTAGAAGGCTCTGGCAGTCCATGGTCACCATAAGACATAGAATTTAATTTAATTAACAGTATTTATTTGTCTTACATTCCTACTGATCCCTTGTTCAAAGAGGGCTGCCGTTACAATTAGTTAGTAGTTGAGTGGCTCAGAATTTTTTTTTCAAAAGTGTGTGAACATTCCCTGTTCCTTACTCTTCTAAGCATCAGATTCTAATGATCCTTTCTGGAATGCTAAATGTAGAGCATTAAAAGTGTTTAGCTCTAAAGTTGTAAAACACCTTTTTATTAATACAGGATGGTACCTTTTCTCTAAACAGTTTGTCTCCTAACCCTATAAAAACCCATATGTTTTTGGGAAAAAAATCATGTTTGTGTTTTGGTATTGCTATTTTTTTCTGCCTTGAGGGTGCAAAAAAATACACTGCAAGAAATTAAATAAATACATAATAAATACATAGAAATATACTATATTAGCTACATTTTAAAATGTATGTTCACGAGATCGAGAAAAATGAACTAGCGTACAGAGAGACGGCTCTCCCACCAGCAAGAAGCAGCCAAATCGAAATAAAAACTAACGGAGACATCTATGTTTTGTAGAATTTGTAAACTTCATTTAAAATTATGCATTTTGTCATGCAGAATGTGCATTTATTTAGAAAATTTCCATATAAAATGCTGATTTACGATTATCTGGTGTGTGGGTAAAAAAAAAACGGCATGAATTAGAAAATAATAATAAATACAAATAAAATTAAACCCCGCTAGTCATTTACCTTCATTCAGGGGGGATATCTTGCCACAGCTTATAATATATAACTCTTTTAATGTGCATTTTGCAATCCTTTTTTGGTTAAAAAGGAAAAAAAAAAGGTTTTTGGATGGTGTAGGGGGTAAGCCATTTACATCTATGTAGGCTTGGTTGGAATTTATTTCTTATGTTGACATCTACTTTTGTATGTATTTTAGTATGTACGATTGTGGGCTATAAATAAAAACGTTTGAAGTGCCATTTATGTTGTAGTTGTTAGTTATTATTCATTATACATTTATTCAGCTTTTAAAATTACAATAGAACTCCCCAATCCACGCACAATTTGTTTATAATCATGCATTTTCTCTAGTACTGTTTGCTCGCATCCTTGATATATAAACTCAACATGATTAGAAGTAGCCACAAACACTTACAGTATTATAAGAACATTTTATATGCATACAAATGTGTGAACATGAAAGTTTACATTGTACATAAAGTGTGGGGGGAGCAATTCAATACATTTAGGCAAAATCTAATATGCTGTAATATCTAATACACTGTTTTATATACCAAGATTTCATTATTTTCTCTTAGGTTTTTAGTTCTATAATTCAAATCAAATCTACAGTGTAGGTCAGCTGTCATATAATGTACATATTTAGAGTTCAGGCTACGGTTGCATTCACAATTTCCTGGGAGTAACATTACACTGGGTGTAAATAACAGTATATCATTTTAACAATACAACAAAAGATCCATAAGGTTACAAATGGTTTAAACAAGTGAATAAATCTCATTCATAAACAGAAGTATAGAAAAGGCTCAGATATTTTCATAACCACAAATATTGAATTATCCAGGTAGTCTGTAAGAAATGAACTCTGGTCTTGTATACTCTCTCTCTCTGTATTGTCGATGTCACAGCCGCAGTCTGTTAAATTTCTGTTTCAAGGTGAGCTATGTACTCTTTCATTAATTAAAACCCTCCTTTTCCAAGTGCAAATTAACTCCTGATAAATTATGATAATTAATACGGATTTCGCAAACAAAATAAATAGTCGCAAAAAGCACTGCTCGTTAAGATATTAACATAGTTTCGGAAATCACATTAGCATGATTATTTAATAATGAAATAGGCACAATGGCCGGTTGAAAATGCCAAAATCAATGCTACATACCGATTTGTTGATTAACACTGGAGTTAACATTTACGACCTTTTGAAAAACCTACCCATAGTAGAATAGTTTAGTGAATAGCAAACTTTATTTTATTCATAAAAAAAAAAACATATTGTATGTAAGAAAAAATCTTTAAGTAACATTAGTCACAATTTGGTGAATGAGACCCTGTGACGGATAGGCTTGTGGGCGACACCAAACCAGGAAATACACGGACACAGTACTGGGGTAAGGAAGCCTTGATGCGCACGTTTATTAATTAAATAAAAAGACAAAATAGCATGGTGGCCAAAACAGACAGACAAAACAGACATGGAACAAAACACAAAGTATTTTGCTGGTGTATACCCAGCACACGTAACAATTGCTATTACTGTATTTCAGCTCTCTTACTCACTTTATGCCTCTGAATAACCAACCGAAAACCAACTGTTGCTGCTGGACATAACAAAGCCCAGGGTGATGACAAGCAGGCATCTCCGGGCGGTGTTGTGCAGGCATGTGGAGGAGGTGGGAGCAACAGGTGGTCTTCACCTAGTGGCGGAGGCGGGAACAGCGGGTAGACTCCGCCCTGGTGGTAGAGGTGGGAGAAGCAGGTAGGCTCCCTCCTAGCGGCAGTGGCAAGAGCAGCAGATAGTCTCCATGGACTGGAGAGGAGGGGTATAGTGGAAAATTATTGACCCAAGGGAAGACTGTTACCTACAGGGGGCTATAATGCCTGAAGCCGCAGTCAGTCTGCATAGTTAGCTAGACACTGAATGCCGGCAGAGAATTAGTTGTATTGAATGTAATTTAAGCTGCAATTTAAAAAAAAAAAAACATATTTACCCTTTATTTAAAGAACATGTGGAGAACATTTTCCACAAGAACCCTTTAAAATGTGTCCATGAGAAAAGTGCCTCACAGACAAAACTACATTTTGTGGTACTAACAAAACACCTCTCAACAGTTTCAAAACACTCCTTAACCCTACAGAAAACCAACTTAGTCTTAGAAGTTTCGTGATTTACTTGATGTCATGAAAGCGATGACAAAAGGGTTAACTAAAGAAAACATTAGCTCTGACAGTCCATCAGAGTTCTGCCTGTTACATTCAAATGGTAGTCAGGATTTTTTTTTTTTTTTTTTTGTGCAGTATAGCCCCAGTTTACTGTGTCTGGAGCCAGGTGGCATTTAAACCAATTTCAGTGCTAGCTAAAGCAGGCATATCTTTGTGCTTGCTCACCACACAACAAAGAGTAAATAAATATAATCCTTGCAGTCTGATCTGTCAGACCAGTTACCCGTGAGAATGGCCAAACACCATCATCTTTACCTATGACCTCTGATACTCGTGCCTGAGGTGATTTTAAAATAGACACAGTTACATCACTGGCAGCGTCAACACTAATCATTCCTGTCTATTATCTGAAGTCCTGGTGTGAAGCTTCAATGTCCACAATGTCCTGTTATCTAATTACAATTCACCCTCTTTCTTGTTCACATGGTGGTACTGTCTTCTTTTTATTACCCAAGGACATTGAAGTGAGGTCTTTAGTAATTAAAAAATGATAAGGCCTATTTGTGAAACTTAACATGTAAAACATGTTTTTTTATTTAAAGCCTATTTTGAAAAATTAAATAAGGTTTGGTACACAGTCACATTTTTAACCCCACAGTAGTGTTAGTAAAATGTGAGCCAATAAAAAACATATTTGATTAAGTAAAAACCATTATATAAAAAAAATGCTTTTGCAGTACAAAAATCCTAGCAAAAAAAGCAATAATCAATTAAGGCACTAGTCAAGATGTTTGTCTACTTAAGAAAAAAGAGTTTTCTATGCCTGCCTTTTAGTGAGATGGGATTACTCCCAGAAGTTTTGAGGCACAATGAGCTGAAATTAGTTTCAATGTATTTGTTTTGATTTTGTTATAAAGTTAACCAGGAATGTATTACTTATGAGATGGCCCCTCCCATTGCAAGATGTGGCAACTTACTATGCAAGTTACCACAAGTTAGAAATATATCAACAACAATAATGACCTAATGAATAGCATTTTGGTAAGGAGCTAGTAAAAACTTGTAAATTAATGCCTTTTAAACTCACCCCTGAGCTGTAGTGTCCATAAGATGGAGCTAGCTTTCTGGTGACGAATTTGTACCATTCTTCTCTTTAGAGGCTCATGAGCTCAGTACAATATTGTCTAAGTGGTGCAGCCTGAGGTGGTCTTTTCATGCCCAACTGAAAAAACAGGCAGCCAGGAAAACATATAATAATTAAACATGGGACACAATTACTTGTTCAATAATTTACCTTACAGCTGAATAATACGAGGAATGTTTAAAAAGACACCTGTCTAACACAGAAGTATGTGAAGGCTCTAAATGTAGCCTTATAATTCTGTTTTCAAAAGAACCCAATTATTATTTCAATGCAATTGCTTTACAACATCTAAAGTGCTCCAATTATCTAGTGTGAAAAAAAAAAACAGTATTTAGTTGGTTCCTTTATGAGTCCTCAGCAACCTCTTTCAAAGTTTCATCAGAGGAAACAAGTAAGATGGAATATTCTGAATCCCCCAAATTCACAAATGACAGTTTGCTGTGCCTGAAGAAAACATGCAGTTTAGAAGTGGACTAAGGACTAACCACCAACAGGCAGTGAGTGAACTATCAGAAATGGTGAACCATGTGCATTGCATTTAAGAGGAATTTAAGTTAAAAGGGAATGCAATGTTGTTTGTCCATATGTCCTCATCTGGGTGAGGCAAATAACTTTTACACACCCTTTTACACACCCTTCATAGTTTTGCCTTAGACATAATCTGAATTTACAGGTAACTAATGAACACAAAAGTCCAGAAAACTATTATTTTATAAACTAGGCCATATTGTTTTCATGGCAAGCAAAAGCCAGAAAGTGATCAAGGCCAGTGGAGGGACCAACTAAGATTAATTGAAGTAATTGGTGGCATATATCCTCAGAAAATAAGTTATTTGTTTGGTTCTTTTTCTGGACAATGCTAAATGGCTACTTCTGACTTTAGTTTATTAAATACAGTCTTGAAAGTAAAAATGTTAACAGTTATACCACCATTCTAAAACGTGTTAAGGGCTATAGAGGGTAATGCAATATCCCTGGTCACGCCTGTATGTATCTACTGACTACTGCAAAGCTTTTGTAGAAAATTATTTTGGCTGCCCCAAGGCCCTCTCCTGGTTTCACAATTGTTTCTTTCAACATGAGCCAAACCAGCCCAGGAGTAGGCTCAACACTGAACTTAAAACAGAAGAAAATTATAATGATTTGCAGGTCTTTATAAATTCTGTCTCACACTTTGTGTATTCCTACCATGCAGCTGGCCTGCTCTTACTTTTTTCTTTCTCTTTTTTTTTGTAACAACCTTTCTCCAAAAATATGTTTGGAAGTTCACTGGGCAACAACTTTCCACATGTTTGGCACTATCTGCCCTTACTCACTCTATCTGGTATATATAAAGGTTTCCAGAAGTTTGTGGCTCCACAGATAATTACCACTTTGAACTTAGCTGGAAGGAGAGTGGAACTGGAACTCAATCAACTAAAAAGTATATAAAATGTTTATTAATTAAAGTCCATTTTATTTAGTGAAAACTCATGCTATATGTGGAGGATTTTGGCTGGCAAGTTTATTGAAGTCTACCAATATCCACAACACAGATTTGGCAGACTTAATGCACAGTAATGAATATATACATGATTTAATAATCAAGTATCCTGCTAGATGCCCCATGCCAAAATATTGTAAATATAATACATATTCCTTACTAGTAGGGCCCTTGTTGAATATGGTACCCACAAATGCAACAATCTTTACAGTCCTGCGGCATAAGAACATCCACGCTTCCCTCTGTTCCCTGCCTGCCAGTGTGCCACGAGATGACCACTATAAAAGGGTGAGTTGGTAGTTCAGTCTCCATGCCCAAAGTTTTCTGAAACACTGCCAATGAATTGAAAGTGATGGTGGTTTTTTCATTATGCAGACAACTTTCTATTAAGAACTTAACTTAGATGTACAACATTTATTTAGAGGCCCAAGTTTTTCAGACTTTTAGTTGTAGTTGTGTTTTATTTTTATTATTATTAATATTATTTTCCAAGACAATCCCACGTTGTAGATGTTCATTCTAACACAACTGTGAACAGCATTCTATTTTGGCTACAATGTCTGGTGTCAGATACGCACTGGGATTTGGTTTTGATCAAAATTGTGAAAACGCCACAATAAGAAACAACTTCAGACTACTTACTACCTCCTTAATTAAAACTAGACTGAATAGGTGTACAAAACAAAATACAAATCATTAATTGTTACTTGGTTTCCAATCCTTTTTGTTTGTTTATTTTTCTTTACATCATTGCAACGTTTAAAAAGTTTGAGCTCAGCATAGTTAATAGCAATATGTTCTATAATAAAGACCACTAACATATACAGACACACAAAATGCGTGATGGCTGTTTTTTAAGCTGATAAAATAACAAACAGCCACACCTGCATGAAGGTTTCACTTCCACAAGGAACACTTTTCTTTATTCTGTTTAGCCATATTTTTGTTGCTTGAGACACACCATGAGCCAGATTGCAGCAGGGATGTAGAAACATTTGCTCTAATCAACATTTGGGCTGAGAGTTCAATCCAGAGAAGCTTGGATTGAAGCTTCTGTAGCAAGATGTTTCCGAGGCATTAATACGTGCATTGTTTACTTGCGTCTGTCATCCAGGTCAACCCTGCTTTCTCAAAAGCAGTGTGAAATCTTGTAGCCGACCCGCATGATACCGGGTCGAATAGGTTCCAACCCGGGTAGAGCAGTGTGAAAGAGGCTTAAAGTTGACTTCAGTTTTGCTGAGTTAAAAGTTTGCATTTAAATTTTAGCAGTACCTAATCATAACATTCAATACATCGCACAGTAGATTCAAATGATAACAGTTCAGTAATTGTTGAGCACTTAGAAGCATGCACAAGACTCCAATGGTGCTCCTAAGGATATTGCATTTTTTGCTACACTTTTCAAAAATGATGGCTATAAACAACCCAGAGACGTCGGTGATCTGCCATTAAACTCATATGTAACAGTGTCACCTTGTCATGAGAAAATGCCTGCTGTTTCAGTCACACATAAAAAAAAAAAAAAAAAAAAAACTGTTCTTCCAAGCATTTGGACGTTAACACATTTTCCACATAGTATGTCAATCTGATTTTTATTCATTTATTTTTTATATTATTGAACAAGAACCCTGACAAAACCAATCACATTGATATTTCTTACTTGTATTTGATCTAAATGATCTAGTTTTATATATATATATATATATATATATATATATATATATATATATATATATATATATGAAATATACACACTGTGTGTTTCCCATGAAATATACACACGCCTGGGTGGTGATTAGACCGGAGGCGCAGGATTTCTCTGTCAGGATAAGTGCGTTTTATGTTTTTTTGTGTCCTCGTTAAATGTGAGGCAAGTATATTCATATCCGTTTTCATCCTTTGGGATCTCAAAAGTTGGTTTTGTCATTTGGCAGACACCCTCGCACCCATGGTGTGCCAGGTTAAACTGAAGATCAAACCAGACCTTGAGTACCAATCTGACTGTGGAGTCCGGTGAAAGAGCTTCAGATTCTCAGATTTTTTCAAGCCAGACTTTAAAAACATTAATAACCCATGTTGTAGTTTTTTTTCTTCTATTTCACTTGCCTCATGTCTCGTTTAATCTCTTGTGTCTACTGTACAACTTTTGTTTTGTTTTTTCAAGTGCACTACTGTCATCACTGTGAAAGTTGGCTCTGTACCAGTTCTCTGGCGTTTCATCTCCGAATATATCACTCATTTTGTGGCAGTGGTTATATTATAAATAAACAAATGACAATTTGTCATGGAATTTTGTGATGTGAACTGATTTATACAGGGTGAAGCGACTCGTTAGTATGCAAGCCGTGCATATACGCTATTTTTCCAGCACGGTCATGTGATGCTGTTTAACCAATCTGAGGTTTTTATTTTTCCAAGCCATTTTATAAACATATATTGTAATGTGCTATCACCCTGTGAGAGGTTACACCACACCCCTGTGTGTAAATGTATTATTATTATTATTATTATTATTATTATTATTATTATTAATGTATTGCTGTTTTAAAACACGTTGTTTTATTGTTAATAAAAGATTCAAAGAATCATATAGAAAACAATTGCTACCTGACTGGTTTTGTTCCTTGTCTGTTTTGTCTATTTATTTAGGCCAAGTACCATTTGTTTTGTGTATAAGTGTTTTGTTTAAATCTTTTATTTATTATTAAAAATTGCGCACCAGCGCGTTCAACCACAGTACTGTGTCCGGTCTTTTCCTGGTGTGATGTCACCCACAAAGCCATCTCTGTCACACACCCCATTGGGTTTAAAGGGGAAACAGGATTAAGGACCCGCCTGTTCCCAGGGTGAATCTACATTCACACACACCAATGTATGTTTCTGGGGCAGTGATTGGGTTGTGAAAAAATGGTTTATTGTTGTTTTGTGTTGAGTTATTGTTTGTCATCATGGATAAAGCCCCATCTATAAACACATGCAGAATGTGGCTGTCTCTGGATTGATTCATTTATTTTTAATTCAGAGAGATGGCCACGTGTATAAAAGTGTGTGTTTTTCTGTGTTCAGGTGGGTATTAAAGGAAAGAGAGAAAGAGAGACAGGAGAATGAAAAAACTAAAAAGAAAGTAAATACAAAAGAAAATATAATTGCTACAAGTGCTGGAATGATCAGCACGATACTTGTTTGGTAGATGTTTTGTTTTTGTATACACTTTTATTTTTCCCTGTGAGCTGTGTTTTTGTATATCTTTTCGGTTTGTTTTTTATAATAAATACGGGCACCAGCATGCCTGTCTCTGTCCACTTCCTGGTCTGGCTACATCACCCCCAAGCCATCCTGCCACACATATGCATCAGTTTTAGTGCAAAAAAAGTTTTATGGAAACATAACTAATGTCTTCTAAAATGGATGCATGTCTATGATCATTTTTCTTAATTAATTATGTTACTTACCTCTGAATCAGGTTTACTAAAGATGTTGTATAAATGCTGGGATTATACATCTCCATGGATGACACACAATAAAAAAGAACTACACAAATGAATATAGTTTAAAAGAAAAAAAAAAAACATTAGCATACATGTGCTTACTGACATCATTGTAATCATGTGGTGTGTTGAGGTTTTCACATTACAAGCGACACTTAGAAATGAATCATTATAATTGCATTAATATCCACCAACTGATTTGAACAATGATACATTTTATTTAGTGTCAAATGTGACAGTTTATAGCTAAGGCCATAGGTGTTGGGACGTGGGGGGCCAGAGGGGCCATCCCCACCAACTTTAAAAGGGGAGGGGCCATGCCCCCTCACTTTTTGACAGAAGAAACATGTGCACGCTCATTCACACCACACCACTGTCAAAGTTTTGCATGTACATTAGGCTACTATTGCTATAAAGAATTAGCCTTCTGGGATCCGCCCCTCACAAACGTACAAACGTGGGTAAACATTTCTCATTAGGCATCGTTGTTAATTTTGTGTGGTTCAGTAATAGAGCAGAGAGTGAGTTAACAAAATGTCCACAGTTTACATTTTGGGAGGTTGCACGTCTGTACCCATTGCTTCAATTTCTGAAATTTATGTTTGTTTGTGTGTATTATAAGTAGAGCTGTATTTTTTCCCGGTAAAAAAAAAAATGCTCTTACAGAAATATAATTGTGAATGCTGGAAAAAATATGGAAATGTTTATAGCAAAGAATGAGTGCAGAGAAGCCAACTTTGGGTGTGATAGTGATGTTTCTACATTCGTCATCTTGTAACACTTAGACTGTTGAAACATGTTGAAACATTTGTTGCCATTTGTGTCTGAAGCAATAAATAACTGTAGAACATAAAAAATAGCTAGCTTTTAGGTAGGCTATAAAGCTAAACAAATACTTTGTAGACAGCTGTTTAATATTCTTTATCAATACATTATTTATCAATGTAAATGCTGTACATGGTCATTTTCTTTTTTGTTTGTTTTACATTTAATTTATTTTGTAAATGAAACAATGTTTCTGGGATACCACTCACTGCCCAACATTCAGATAACAATCTCTTTATTATTAGTAGTTGTAGTGGTCATAGTCATAATGGTTGTATTAGTAGTATTGCTGTAAACTTTAAATAACCAGACTGTAAATATATAATATGTTTCAATAGTTGTTAAATTGTTTTCATTTATCCGTAGAAATACTGCATTATATGAAATTGGTAGATTTTCCATATCTATTGTATAGGGAAAAAAAATACTTGCAACGAGACAAAGGTATGGCTGGGTTTTTTCTGTTGTAAAAGCAGCCACTGGACTTACACTCGATATATCGCGGGTGTCGGGGTCCAGTATAAATCTGCTATCTATCGAGGGCTGCGATATAGTGAGAGAACCATAGAAAAACAAATAGGCTAACAAATACTATAGAACCACTCTCACGTTTTATCGGGTCCAATATAAATCCTCTACACAACCAGCTTTTTCTCATTTTTCGAACAAAAAGCTGCAAACCATTTTAATTCGTACAGTGTTCTCCTTTTTCAAATGCACAAACTAGCTGCATTGAAAGAATCCACTGCCAACATAGGAGGCTTGTTGCTAGGGAGCTGACATCACTGCCTTGTGGCTTTTGCTAGTGCATTGCTGCCAAATGTGAACACCTCGCTGGCTAAAATAAAAACAGCTTCAGCAAAGATTAATTTGTTTTGCGTTATTGTACAATGTGTGTGTATATAACAGTATAATAGTAATGCTTTGTTTTTTAATTGTTTTGTATATTTTTGTTTGTGATGTGTAGTACGAAATAAAACAAACAGTAATTCTAACTGAAATTGTGTATATTGCAGCAAAGGCATGCACAGTTAGACTGTAAAAATGGGGAGCCAACTCCAGGACCATGATATACCCAAATCTGCAGTACAGTGAGGGGTGATATAACAAGGGGTGAGTGTACAAGGTTGGTCTCTTGCATTTTGTGATAATTCTCTATTACAAAATGCATTAATTACATCTAACTTTGATATATCAACACCTGTTAAACCATCTTTCTGTTCCAGGCCTTTTTTATGTTTTAAACCCAAACATTTTGTTATCCTTTTTTTTTCTTTTTTACAGTAGGTGTGCTTAAAATGTAATTCATACCAACCCCATACCCCCGGACCTTGGCCCCCGACTTTTAGAAAGGCTCTGGCACCATTAGCTAAGGCTGTTGTAAATTGGATGATTAAGCTGGGAAGACAAGAATGTTTAAAACTAATGTAAGCCTTATTTTTGATTAGTAGGAGTATTTCTGTGTGAAACATAAAGTGTTTACTACTATATATACTTACTATATAGTTGATGCACTATTTAATAAAAATAGAGATGGCTGACTATACATGTATTAACACAATATGTGTTTTCTGTTGTGTTCACTGTATAATTTTAGTATTATTGTCTAATTTTAGTAAGAGACTGTTGCTATGAGATCTGCTTTCTGACTTAAACTGACTTAAAACAGGGATTCAGCTTGTATATATTACATGTGAAAGACAATTAATTTGCACAAAAGCATGTGCCATTTATAAACAGGCCTTTACAATTATTTGTCCAAGCACTATATGTGGTACAGATATGGCCAGAAGTTTTGCATCACCTAGAATTTTAGGATTCAAGACAAAGACAAATAATAAGACAAACAGATCAAATGCAATGTAACAGCTTTGAATTATTGTTACTGCACAATCTCTGTGGTCTAACTGTGGGTATTGAGACTGCTAGCACTGTATGCAGTCTGTCAAGGAGAGGACCTACTTCAGGCACTAGCAGGTACTGTATGACAAGCTAAAACTAGCACATGTACCGCAGCAGAATACTGAACAAATACACTTATGCAATCAAAATGTGTATAGCATATCTAGTTATAGGGGTGCATATACTATCACACTAGTAAAATAGTTAATCATTTTCAATAATAATAAAAATGTGTTATTTGTCAGGGCAGTTTCTAAAATGTGCTGGGATAAATTGCTTCATGTAAAAATCCCAGTAGCCAGGGTAGACATTTTCAGCATTATCTACCACAATGATTAATACTATACGTGATAAACGAAGGTGTTAGGACCACAGAAAAATAGCTTCATGGTTGATAGCGTATGTCCATAATATGAATATACAAAATGATCTGTCTGAATCAGGAAATGATTGTAAATAAGTTATTTGACTTTTTTTTTTTTTTTTTTGTCAGATTTTCAGAACTACCACTCTCTCAAAACCCTGATGAATTATTAACCTAAGTTCCCCCAAACAGTTCTCATTCTGATGATTGGTAACAGGCAGTTATTAGGGTGAACTATATGAACATCATATATTGCAGGCTTGGCAGCCCTAGGCATTGCAGGCTTTGCAGAACAGGGCAGGAGTTGACCTTTGGGAGGTATCTTCAGCTCCTCGGGTTGTGGATGTGGGAGCGGTAGGTAGTCTCCCTGTTGTGGTGGAGGTAGGAGCAGCAGGTAGTCTCCCTCAATCACTGGGGACTGATGTGTCTCTCCCTTGGTCGCTGGGGACAGGTACGGTTCTCCCTCTATCGCTGGGGACTGGTGAGGCTCTCCTCTGGGCTCTTGCGTGGACGTGCCTACTGCCTAGGAGCTGGAGTAGGTGTGGCTCCTCCCGATGGGACTGGAGATAGTGGGGCCCATCACTTATCTGCAGCCAGGTAATTCACTACCATGGCTGTGAGGGATGCCAGGCGATGTTGCTGCTTCCAGGCTTCACATTTCTCCCCATCTCTGGCCCATAGCAGGTCGACCGCCAGTCCTAAAATATCACTATTTCCAATGGGAAAATGGGCAAATGTGTGTCTTTTCGTTCACATAAGGTCAGAAAAAAACAACATAAATGATTATACTGTAAATACAGTATAAGCGTAAATCTCGAAAAACTACTCACTTCTAAATCTTTTGTAGTCATTTTTGTATTACTTTAGTATTAATACATATTAATTTGGATTCATATGTTGTTTTTTTTCTGACTTTATGTGAAAGAAAAGACACACATTTGCTCGTTTTCCCATTGGAAATAGTGAATTTTGAAATATCACTGTCCTGGTCACAAAAGCAAAGTTGGTGGGGAATAATAGCCATTTTCTATACTTTTGAGGCATAAGCAATTAGGAAATAACACTTACTACCCAGGAACAAAAAAAAAAAAAAATTGTTACACGGTGTAATCGTGCTCTACCCTTGTGGACGTTTATTAATCAAACAAACAGGTCAAGCAAGACACTTTTCAAAATAAACTGCACATGGTGTACATCGTGTAAAAAAATACAAATGTGAAATAAAATTCCTAAAATGGAAACAGATGGTGAACAGATCTCAAAAGATGAACAAATGAGTGTGTACTGATGTAAAAGATAGCAGGGTCACTTAAACAGAATATGTGCCATTTGTTATAACAAGATTTGTTTACTTTCAAGCATTGAATCAGGATCTAAACATATTAATAATAACCTTCCTTATTATTAGATATCAGAAGTCGAAATATATACAGAAACATAGCTATTAGGTCACCCAATACAAAAATAAACCCCTACCTTGTCTTATTGTTAAATAACAACTGTTTTTGTTTATTTCAATACCACTAATAACTAGCAAGATTCGGTATAATAAAAATATGTGTGACAGTGGTGCATTACAAAAAAAAATAACAGCTAAAAGTCCATGTCGAATACTGTTAATTCATGTTTGAATAAAAACTACTTTTAGTTTTCAAAAAGAAACATATAAAAAGAAAAAAAGATCTAAAAGCTACTCCCTTTCTTGTAATGATTCATAAATTATGTATGTCAAAATTTGCATTACATTTATCTAACAAACTGTAAAACAAAACAAGACCAAACAGAGCCCATATACGCAAAAATACGCACTGCAAACAAAACCTTTTTCCAAAAATTAAATAATACAAAATGACAGGTTAAACGCACCAGTGGTTCTTTGTAATAAGAGCAGTTATTTTTCCATTTTCATTGCCAGTTGTTTTTGCCAAGAAAATCTACATTACTGGCATTCATATTGCTTCCATTAAACCCATTTTCTTGGTATGGTATTACTTAGTTTACTACATAAGGTGATTAACCACAAAAACATAAACCTTTTAACACACTCTAACAACCAGAGTCCCTACAATCTGAGTCAAATTGACTTCATTTTACCGCAGAGCGCATACATTTAACTGTTTTCTCTTGTACCTCTCCATGCAGTACATACAGTGCTATGGAAATGATAAAGAGGTTGCAGCTGCATTAAAAATATGTATTTTATAGTAGGAAATAGATAGGACTTTCTTACTCATCTCCGCCTCAATATAGTAATAAATTACAGAAATGTATGTCAGTATATGGCAAAGTGGTTTGCAGTGCGCAGGTGATGTGATACGTAACAGAAGACAGACAACAAAGTTTACAGTCCAAACAGAAATTAATTTTGTCTGCAACAATGAGTTTCAGTCCCGAAATAATAAAAACACACACAAAGATACACAATCACAAGTCCAGAGTGAGTGCTAACATGCACGTGGTGAAATACAATTTATTCGTGTACAGGGTGAAGTATTGTTCGAGTTGGTACTTGCCTTAAGCGACAGCTGACAGTACATGTTAGCCGTCTAACAAACACTTATAATTAAACACTCACTGTACAATTGTAGTTCTCCTTTAGCGGTCCGCTCACAAGCATAACAAATTAACAGATTGCTTAGTCACATCCCCCTTTGTCAGTCATGCCCCCTTGGTTAGTTAATGCAACCGTTTCTCCCCCAATCCTTGGTTGCCACATTGCTTCCCTTCTGGGGCGATGACTTGGTGTACCGTAGCTGCAGTGAATTGTCAGACCATCCAGTCCGGGGCACTCTGTTCCCTTTACACAGCGCCCTCACAGGTCGGGAGGGAGATTTATAACCAAAAATAATTATTTCTGTGTCACACAGTATTATGCAGCCTTTATTTGTCTATTTTATATATTAAACAATGTGTAGTTGCTTTGTAATTTGGAAGGCCAGGTTCCATGTTATTTTTAACAGTGATAGATCTATTTTGTCATATAATGGGTTGGGTTTGTGTTAATGGTTAGATGCAGTAGTTATTCTTTTATTTATTTATTTATTTTTTCTTTTAAGGACCACCTAGGATTACACACAGATCACAGGTTTGGAAACTCTATCATAACAGGTTTTAGTTTACCTATCCTAGGTACAGGTGGATAAACAACAGGACCAGGGCTCTTCTAAACTAAACTTTTAAAATAGAAATATATTGTATTGGCACTGTAGAAGGGCTGAGAGTGTCAAGGAGAAGGTTTCGTAGCAGGACCTCCCTTTTGGTGGGAGCAGCGCTGAGCAATTGTATGGCAAACTTGTTTATTACCTGTGTTTTTACCCACTTTGTTTTGTTTTGTATTTAATATTTTTATGTGCACAGGTGTGTATGTCCTCCCGCACTAGGGCTACTATAGCTGGTACCCTAGTGGCGGCCACCTACTACTGCAGCAACATGTTATAATTGTAAATGAAACCTGGACGGCTGAGCGGCATTTCAACGTCAACCTCTGTGTCTTTCTCGTTCATCAGCGGATACAACACGTAACAGAACTCCCCTGTTACAGTCACACTAATGGTGTTTTAAAAATAATTATGTATTTGAAGGTGTCACATTTGTTTAAAGCTTGCCAAAACAGACAAAACAACCCACAGCAAAAAGCATTGAAACTGCACTGACTGAAGTGTATTACATATAATGTGGACCGACTTCTTGGAAGCAAGACCATTATTAAGATGGTGCTTGCAATATCTTACAACATGTGCCGAAATTAACTTTTTTGAGCATTTGAAAAAATTCTGAACGAAAATGTCTCTACAATATTAAAAGAGGACTTAAAGAGACAATGAAAAAAAACACATGAAAATTGAAATAGCAATAATGCAACTCTTAAGAAAATGTCAATGTTTGTGCCCTTGTCAGTATATATGTTACGGTAAAAGTTTGAATATTGGCAAATCTCAAGACTTACTGGCAAATGACAACATTTACCAAGTAAAGCAGTACATGTCAGAAATAAACATGATAAAATTATACTTCTGACATTTACCAGTAAATCTCAAGAATAACCAAGTGCCTTTGTATATACGGTCCAGTATAGGGTTAAAACTTAAACAGATGTTCACAGATACTGATTAACCCTAAACTTGGGCTACAGCTTAACCAGAAGGTCTTAGATGGGCAGAATGGCCTATGTTCTTATATAAGTTTAATAAAGCAAAATAAAAAGCAAAGTGAAATAAATCCTAGTAGGTAAGCATGGCAAAGCCCAGATAGCTCATATTAAATTTGGTAAATGCATAGTATAAACATGAGAAAAGCATAAGAAAACTGCAAAATTACTGTTCAAATTTACCATGGGAAACTTTTACATGGAACCCAAGGGTTAAGCTGGATTTGTGAAACCAGCTGATAAAGCTAAGGGCAACTAAATGGTGCAGAGACCTGATCGGCTAGACTTTCACACATGGCTGGGTTCCAGTCCCATTCAAGTTAATTTGGAGGTCTCATCTTGCCCTTGAGTGGACATTAGTTTACATTACCAAAAACATTAAATAAGGAATGGAAGAGATTGCTGCGACAGTATTTTCAGTTTACTGATGATAATACAGTGAAGTGCATTCCAGCAAGAAATCTTACTGTAAGCCTACATCAACAACATCCATGATGTGTAATCACTCTGGGATTTCTCACCTTTCAAAAACCTACAATATCAAGTGTGTAGCCTCAGGTATGAATGTTTATTTGCACGTAGATAACACTGTGTAACAAATTTACCTAAAGATGTAAAGAATTTGCAACAGCAATTATACACTGAAGTATTTTTTTCTACTAGTTTTCAACATTTGTAATGAAAAGAAAAATACAGTTTGACAATATAATATCAACAAAACATTGAACTTATTTAAATTGTTTGTGGTTGGTAATTGTAAGTGTAAACATTGAATTACATTACGTAACACAATTTTTGTTCCTGGGCACCTCATTTAACGCTTTCCTGAAAAAACCATCAAGAAAAATAATCGGAAACTCTAAAAAATGGAAAGTGTACAGTAGGTGTGTTTATATCCAGATACACAACAGCATACAGTTTTGAAAACATGACACCGAAGAAGAAGAAGAAGAAGAAGTGCTAGTTAAAATTCCAAAATGTATGAAAAAGATCTAGGAGTTTATGTTGACTCAGAAATGTCTTCATCTAGACAATGTGGGGAAGCTATAAAAAAGGGCAAACAAATAATTGGATATATAGTGAAAAGTGCTGAATTTAAATCAAGGGAAGTAGTGCTAAAACTTTACAATGATTATATTCTTGGAAAATGGCTGTTGTCCCCCTACCAATACAATAATTATAGCTAATCATTTTATTTTATCCGATTCCAGAACAGTAAGAAAATAAAAAAGAGAAACAGTTGTATAACCTGTGCTATGGTGCAGCCATAGCATAACTTCAAATATAATATCGTGTCATTGTTGATCACAATGAAAATAATCTTAGTCTAAAAATATAATACTTTCCTTTGTTCTTAGGGTCATACATCCATTCAAGTGCAATATTCAGGAAGCTCATTTCATTAGACCCAATAAAGCTTCAATCATGTGTAAAATTCCAAACTTGAATAGGCAGCCATCATATCATTCATCAGTCTCCATGTATTTAATGGGTGTAATTTCTTCCTCATATTTCTATGTGTTTATTGTTTTCATTTTAGTATAGGATTTTGGGCACATTTATTAGAATTTTCAGAAGACCAGCCTTGAATAAATAATGCTGCCATGGGTGTTCACACAAATATGTTTCCTCAAGATTGCGAGAGCGTACAGTTATCAGATTGAAACAAGCTAAAAATAAAAAGAATAATATAAACTAAACACACCAGATACAAGGTCACCCAGTCCATAAGTTTTCTTAAATTCAGTGACATTACTAGGTGGTAAATGTTAACGAAAATCAATTGTGTTTACCAGCCACTTTTAGACACAACATATGCAACTCATTAAAGCTAATCCCAGATAGCATCGAGTTTTGTGTTTTGGGTGTTTTCAATGTTGCTTTGTCAGGAATCTGGTTGGACTGTTGATGCCTATAATCACTTGGACCCTTCTTCTTGATGATTACTGAGTCACAAGTTTGCTTGGCAGAAAAAAAAAAAGGTAAATAGCAATATATTTGTCAATGTTTTTTTTTTTTTTTTTTTTTTCTAGGATATATTTCTTAAGATTGTTTCTTGTCTTACTATATCCATAACAATAATAAAACAAAACAATACATACAAAAATGTCAAAATATAAGAAAAAGTCTTAACATTTAACTCTTAGGCAGGTTCAATGCACTGGCCCAGCAGATATTTGTATTTAGAATATTCCTTGTCAGATGTTATTTCTGTATGTTTTATGATCATAACCTGGTGCTATGTGTAATAAAGACTTCTGGTAAACTTACATTTATGCTTATGTATATATAGCTCTAACCAAGCATTGATGGGCTAATTAGACACCTTCAGTTTGTAACTTTTCTCATCTTCTCATAGTCTCTAATTTTGTATTCGCAGCCATAGTGGAGGATGTATGGTAAAAAAATTCAACTCTTCCTGTTGACATGAACCTCAGTTGTATACGTATCAGGAAAATATCACGAAAGATGACTTCAGGAGTGTTTACTTCCATTGCTTTTAGTGTTGATTGAAGATCAGTACAGATTTCCAAATAACAGTGAAACGATGAGTCATTTATTCTGAACGGCTGTGTCTCTGGGAAACCCTCAAATGACTTGGAGTTCATATGACAGCAGTGGTATGTGAAGAGGATACCTGCATTAGCGCAGGCAGGATGTCCAAGCCCAGACACCACAATGGGAAAGCACAAGCTGTAAGCACACTGAAGACTTGCAGCCTGCTTTAACAAACCCATCCAAGGGTGCACTAACTGCAGCCGCTGGAGATCACATCACACCCTTATGCTTTAAAGATAAACACAACTAAACACTCTTGACCACAGACTTCTGTGAGGAAATAAGATACAGTTCATGACTAACTCCAATGGAACAACAATAAACACTAAGTTTATAAAAAAGATTATTTTTTGGCAAACAATGCTATTTGCCTATTTTACTACTCCTTTAAGGAAATAATACTAACATGTATCTTAATCGTTCTTTAAATGCAAGTTAAATTAAAGGATTTGAAAAAGATATTATTTATTTTATTTTGTACTTCAATTTAGGTAAAAGCTCCTGCTGCTTCCATGTATTTAATGACCTCATGCATTGTAGTTCAATCTCATTCCAGTGGTCTTGCTGCAATCAGACCTTTTTAAACTTGAGTAATAATTACTTGTCATGTGTTCATGGTGCTTTTACTTTTGTTGTAGTTTTTAACAATAAAACTATTGTAAATAATCTTCAGTAAATCAGGTTCAGCATGGAAGGATAATAGTGGCACAAACTAGTTTGATGTTTATATTGTGTATTTTACTATATTTGGACATGTTATTGCAATAGTGTGATTGAAACATGGTAACACTTTCCATTAAATGACTTACTGTGCAATTATATAGTAGTTACTTAGTAAATACATGCGTCCTTATAAATAATTACAAAGTTATTATGCATAGTTACAATGCAATTCTATAACACTAACCCTAGCCCTATCCCAAACTTTACTCTAAACCTTACCCATACCTTTTCTGATACAATTGTATTTACATATGCAAAAAGACATACTCATTAAGTACATTGTAGCAATGCATAATAACATTGTAATTATGTGTAAGTACACATGTATTTACTAAGTAAGTACAATGTAAAGGCACAGTAATTAGAGACACGATGTAAAGTGTTACCATAAACATATTGATATTTGTATATGTTATCAGAATGATATGAATCAATAGAAACCATTGCACTGGTAGCACCTATATACCTAGTACTATATCAAGGACACTGGTTTCATTGGCTTGCATTTGTTGATAATGCTGAGCTTTCCTTATGGTTTAAACACTGGTATTCTAATGATATACCAATTATATGTTTCTAATTTTACAGTAAGGCTAATCAGCAATTATAGTTGCCTATTGTTTTCAAAAAACATTTAAATAAACAACAGGTAAAATTGCACACTACAAAGAGACAATACACATTATTGGCTGTACCCGGTCATTATCAGCTAGATCTTACCTGTATATTGATGCTATGCAAAACTGAAAGATATATATATATCTATATCTATATCTATCTATATATATATATATATATATATATATATGATCGAATCGGAAAACAGCTGAGGATATATAACAAACTTTGATAGTATATCAAACTAGTTAAACAGACCCATACTGATGTCACTGTCTTATGGGTAATAAACAATGTTATTGAAATAATCAAATCAAATAAATGTGTTTAGGCTAGAAGGATGTGTCTGAACTGTTTTACAAAACAAAAAACAAATGCACCACATTAAAAGAATATCATAAATGTGATATTATATCACAGTGATACATCACAGTGATATAATATCACATTTATGATATTTATGATTTACATCACAGTGAAAACATGGTAAATCACAGGTAAGCTTTTAAAAGCCTAGAAAAGAATGGTACAACATATTATATTAAAAACAAAATGAAAGATTTTTTAGTAACTCCTTAAATTTCCATAAACTGGCTCCCAGCTGGAATAATTCACTTCTTACAGGATCTCAGCCTTTTTTATACTCTAACCAAAATAAACGTTTCAAGATGAGAACTGATCCAGAGCAATTCAGGCATGATCAGGGAGCAACTGGTACCGAATATACAGTTCACTTTTAATTCTATTTTTTTAAACAAGAAAAACAGCTTGATTTTACAACATTGCAATCAAACAACTCAGCAGTTGAATGTAAGGCAGGTGTTTTTAGATTTTTAACATGGATACTCCATCTTTTAGAAAATAGGAACCTGTGCAAAAGTAGTGAAACTCGAACGTAACCAACAGTAGAGTACACCTCAGTTTCCCTAAGTGCTTTCTTAACACTGTGAATGAAAATTGGAAAGTGATACATTTCACTGATAAAACAAGGCCTAAAGTTAAGTATTTTCTTTCTGTAGTGCATGTGGTCAGTTTTTGTTTTGTGTAAGGTTTTTCCAGTGGAAATTAGAGATACACTCTCTTTCATCTTAATTGACTTGGTCAGCGACTGTAGCTAAGTAACCATTCTATTCAAATGTCTAACCTTCTGTCCTCCAACTAATTGTCAGGGTTTTAGACAAAACAATCAGGGCATTGTGTAGCCTGATGTGTGTATATATATATATGTAGGAAGTGAGTAAACTGTAAAATATTCTAAACATGAAACATTTTTAAATTTAGAATAGAGGGGAAATTGGCCTTGAACCTTTAATCTGCCTTCTGACTTTCATTCGAAGGAACCGTTGTTTTTGATTCCTAAGAAGCAAACAACTGCTTAGTTGAAAACTATGCCTGCACACTACAGTACATCCATTAATGTGTGTGTGTCTATGTCTATATATATATATATATATATATATATATATATATATATATATATATATATATATAGTATATACAAAAAAAATCGTCATAATCATTATTTTTCAGAGCGCTCGTATGCGCTTATCAAAGAATGTGTTATAGCGGTATACCTTTAAATATAGCTATAACTCGCTATATCTATAGTATAGTTTTATAGCTATATCCACGGGTATGGACTATACATATATATATATATATCTATATATATATATATATATATATATATATATATATATATATATATATATATATATATATATATATATATTTTTTTTTGCAAAAGTATTCAGACCCCTGACCAATTCTCTCATATTACCGAATTACATATGGTAAATTGAAATTTCGTTCTGTTTGATATTTTATTTTTAAACACTGAAAATCAGAATCAATTATTGTAAGGTGACATTGGTTTTATGTTGGGAAATATTTTCAAGAAAAATAAAAAACTGAAATATCTTGCTTGCATAAGTATTCAACCCTTGTGCTGTGGAAGCTCCCAGTTTGCAACGATGAAAGAAATTTTCCTAATTACCTTACCATTGGCCTCCACCTGTGAACCATTAAAGTTGCTGTCACATTTTCTGGATAAAAACCCCACTGTTGAAGGATCATTGGTAAGGCTGTGAATCTGAAGGAAAATCCAAAGAGCATTCTACAGAAGTTAGAGATAAAGTAATACAAATGTATAGATTAGGGAAAGGGTACAAAATAATATCCAAGTGTTTGGATATCCCAGTGAGCACAGTTGTATCAATAATCAGGAAGTGGAAGCTGCATCACACCACCCAGACACTGCCAAAAAAAGGCTGTCCCTCAAAACTCAACGCTCAAACAAGAAGGAGACTTGTGAGAGAAGCCACAGAGAGGCCAACAATCACTTTGAAGGAGTTAGAGTTCAGTGGCTGGGAGTGGAGTAATGGTGCACCAGTCAACCATATCAAGAGCTCTGCATAACACTGGCCTGTCTGGGAGGGTGGCAAGAAAGAAGCCATTACTCAAAAAGTACTATCTGAAAGCATGTCTGGAGTTTGCCAGAAAGCATGAGAGTGACCCAGCTGGTCAGATGAGACCTTTTTGGCCAAAACTCAAAGCGGTATGTGTGGGGCAAACCTAACATTGCCCATGCCTCAAGACACATCATCCCTACAGTGAAGTATAGTGGTGGCAGCATCATGCTGTGGGGTTGCTTCTCATCAGCAGGGACTGGGCATCTTGTTACAATTGAAGGAAGAATGGATGGAGCAAAATACAGGAAAATACTGCAAGAGAATCTGCTTCAGTCTGCTAAAAAACTGAAGCTTGGGAGGAAATTTACCTTTCAGCAGGACAATGATCCCAAGCACAAGGCCAAAGCAACATTGGATTGGAAGAAGAAGAAGAAAAAAGAGAATGTCCTACAGTGGCCCAGTCAAAGTCTTGATCTCAATCCCATTGAGAATCTGTGGCACTATTTGAAAATTGCGGTCCACAAGCGTCGTCCAACATACCTGATAAACCTGGAGCAAATCTGTCAAGAAGAATGGGCCAAAATCACTCCGACACTGTGTGCAAAGCTGGTACATACTTACCCCAAAAGACTTAAAGCTGTTATTGCAGCGAAAGGTGGCTCTACCAAATATTAATGTGTGGGGGTTGAATACTTATGCAAGCAAGATATTTCAGTTTTTTATTTTTCTTAAAAATATTTCCCAACATAAAACCAATGTCACCTTACAATAATTGATTTTGAGTTTAAATGTTTTAAAATAAAATATCGAACAGAATGAAATTTCAATGTACCATTTGTAATTCAGTAATATGACAGAATTGGTCAGGGGTCTGAATACTTTTGCAATATATAAAATGATTTTCATTACTTTGAGAGTAGATGTTGATCTTCATGCTGATTTGAACTCGGCACTTGCCAAGATAAGCACCAACTAAGACAAAGCTTTACAGTAAACTAATGTGATCCATCTGCATCTCCATCCATTTGCGTTTCTTTCCATCTGATGATGTAGATATCATTCTGCCTGGTGTTGATGGCTGAATTGTAATGCTGGCTCCAGGGATCAGCTTATTTTGCCTTCCCAGCGCATCAGCACACACAACGGCTGCAATGATGGCTCCGGGGATCAACCTAGTGTGGTCTCCCCAGCGCATCAGCATGACAACCGTCTGGATTGAGCTAAGTAGGGTACATCTCTGGGGTCTTCAATTGGGCACCTTCCATCCTTGGAGTTTTGTTGACTAGCCCACAACACCTCAAGAGGGATACAGTGTTTCTGGCTTCCCAGCAACACCCCCTTCCGTCCCCCACTCAACTCAGCCCAGCTTACTTACCCATCCATCAGTGTTACTTTCTTTCTATTGTGCTTAAGATCCCCATCCAGAATCTTTCCATCTCAACCACAGCCAGTTGCTGCTCCTTTCTGCTGCGTCAGATAAGTTCTTCACTGTGTGACGCAACTCTTGGCCACTGAACCCGATGTATCTGAGAAACCGGATTGTAGAGTGTGCCACAAATCCTCGACAACCCACCTCCACTGGGTAAACTCGGACTCTCCATCCTCGCTGTTCTGATTCAGCAGCTAGTTGAGCATACCGAAGTTTCTTCCTCTTATACACCTCATCCACAGCATCTTCCCATGGCACTGTTAACTCTACCAGATGAACAAGGCGTGCTGATCCAGACCACAAAACAATGTCTGGTCGAAGGTTAGTGGTGGCAATCTCAGGTGGAAAAATAAGTCGTTGACCAACATCTGCCTGCATCTTCCAGTCTCTAGCAGCTTCCAGTTGTCCTGAGCGAGGCTTGATTTTAACACCTTTTCTTGGTGGTTGCTCTCCTGGATGGAGGAATATTGTCTTTTGTGTGTAATCCTTTGATGGAACTGGTGGCAACTTATTGGTCAGTTTACGCTTGTCTCCCATTGCTAAGGCCAAACATCATAGCACCTGGTCATGGCACCAAGTAAACCATCCTTGGCTAAGTCCCACCTTATATCCTGTCAAAATGTGCCTTAATGTTGCAGGTGATGAACACAAAGGACATGAGGGATCCTCAACCACCCAGAGGTTTAGGTTCTGTGGTGATGGGAAAATATCATATGCTAATCTGATGAGGAAACTGATCCTGCTCTGTTCCATTGTCCA
Organism: Polyodon spathula; assembly: GCF_017654505.1. Lineage (NCBI taxonomy): Eukaryota > Metazoa > Chordata > Actinopteri > Acipenseriformes > Polyodontidae > Polyodon > Polyodon spathula. The sequence continues at coordinate 58,109,346 of NC_054538.1, read as the reverse complement.
TAGGTCTTGCCAGCTGATCTTGCGTTGTTCCACACTTTCCCATCTCATCCATTCTCCCTGCTTGGCCTAGGAAATGGCCTTTAGACACCTGATCCTCTCCTCCTGCTTTTGCACCTCATTGACTACCAGCTACCTCCGTTGAGCCGGGGTTGCTTTGTGCCATGTAGGAGGAGCTGAACTGAGACCAAAACCTCCTTTTCCATGCTGAACTTGCCCCAAAATATCTCTGATTTCCACAGCTTTCTTTGCCGTCTATTTTCTTCCAGTTTTCAACACAGGTGCTGCCTCCCTTAAGCATTTGTCATGTGAATCTACCAATGTCATTTCCAGTCGGACTTTGGCGCACTTAAACTGCTCGGTTAGAGCAGAGAGTGGTAGCTGCAGTATTCCTTTACCATAAAGTCCCGCTCTGCTGAGGCAGCATGGAACTCCCAACCATTTCCTGATGTATGAACTGATTAAAGATTCCAGCTTCTCAACTGTTGTCAAGGAAACCTCGTACACAGTCAGTGGCCACAGCACTGCACATCAGGGAGGGTAGTCAGTATTTTACATGTAGTAATGTCAATGCCATGAAATAATGTACCTTGTATAATTATTATATATAATAAATTATTGCCCTATGTGCCTCTACCTCTTCTATTAATATAGCAATCTCCTGTGTCCTGAAGCATGGTTTACATATTCTCTTGCTGAGTGATATACTATCTGCTGTTCTGACTTGCACTGTTTCTTCTTGCTCTGTGCTACTGCCGCTCGACATCATTGCCACTTCTACATTCAAAACGTATCCTTGCGGTGACACAAATGCATTCTGTCTCAAAGGGGTTGTTGTCTGGCCCTGATTGGATAGTGGATTCCCCAATCTATTCAGCATTGATTGGTTGGGCGCTGTCACTGCACCACTAAACGCACTTGCGCTGAGTTTTTATTTTGATCAGAATCACACTTTTGCAGAAGCCATGCCCTATGGGGCAGACGCGTTTGACTTTGCACTACGTCTGTAATTGCATTCATTTCATCAGAATTGAGCCCTAGTGTTACATACTCACTAATGCTCTACATTATTTTTGTTCTTATATAGTGTGGATCTTATTATTAGCATTTTTTTTTTGTTCTCCAAATATTGTATTATAACATTTGTATAGCTCTGCTCCTATTCTAAATATGTGTTGTGGAAAACAGTTGAAGGTAGAATGAATGATGCAAACAGTTTCAATCACAGTTTGTCAGTTCTATTTTTTTATTACATTAAGAACAATAATGGCTCAAAACCCATCCCATAAAAATACAAATATAGATTTTTTATGAGGGCATTTAGCTTTTCTCAGTAACATGAAAAAATGACCTGTAATCAGTAGACACTGCCTATATTAATTATCTTTTTTAAGGAGCAAGCCACACTAAATATCAAGCAGTCAATTGGCCAACTGAATACAGCAACTGTTAGGACACATTATTAGCAACTAGATCTGATTCCAAATCTTGGGTGCCCTAGTCTAGACACAAGTTTAAACTAACTTTGGGGATGGCTTGCTGGATGGTTGTCAGGATGGGACATGCATTCTGCTGGGTTTTGAAGAATTGCTAAAGGGACCAGAGTTTATACCACATACTTCCTTTAACCTACATTAGTTGAAGAGGGGGTAGGTACTAAAGCAGTGCGCTGTAAGTCGACAGAAATAAGACAGATGGAACAGTAACAATCTGATATATATATATATATATATATATATATATATATATATATATATATATATATAATATAATTTTTTTTTTAAAAAAATTTAATCAATGCTTTTAATATAAAGGTACGAAAATTATATTTTTGGTCGTGAAAACAAACTTGTTTATTAAACTATAAGGGTTGAGTGTTTTTTTTTTTTTTTAATTTTTATAATGATTATTTGTTAAACTACCAGAAATTGTGTATTTTGGTCTTTGTCATAATAATTAGTGGCTAATGTTCAATAAATGCTTGTATTTAACATGTTTTATTGAATTATCTTATATTAAGTGTAGAGTGCCAATACTTTTGGCTGAAAACTACAACCCTGTTTTCATTATTACATAATAAAATAATTCACTTGTATGTATGGTCTGGAAAACTAAAGCAATATTGTAAGTGTTATATTTAATATGTGTTTCATACATAAGGTGACCAGATTTTTAGGTCCTTAAACTGGAACAGTATGGAAATATTGTGAATAACTTCCAACTTCCAAGCTATGGGGAAGTTCTAGGATTTTTATTTTACCTTTGGCAATGTTTGATCTAATATCATATTGAAAGTGAATTCAGAGACTCGTGGTGATATTCAGAGTGGAATCTTTTACTTTCAAAAAAATTGTTTTATGAATAAATGATCTTACTGTCTTTGTAATTTCATTTCTACACAACACTTACTATATTACACAGTAGCAATTCAATTATATAGAATTACTACCCCTCTGGGAGAACATTTTACATTACTCCTGATAACATAAAAACCGGTTTTAATGTACTTTGTTGTTGTTGTTGTTTTAAAGAGTGATATTCACATTCGACTTTTTTTTGTACTTAACTGTAGTAAAGCTTAAACCCTCTCCTAATGAGCCATAAAGTGTCCCTACAGCGAACTAACACTATCCGATCAATCAGATTCAGTATTTCTGTATGCATACACAGTCCTTAAGTGGTTAATATGGCTTTTCATATTTATCAAATGAATGAATCCTATGCAGTACATCCTTATTTTGTGCAATCCTGTCATAAAACTGGGGACAACCCCCTTGATAGTGGACACTTGTAGTTGCATTTTTTCACTGGACCATATTGAGTTCATGAAAGAAAACCCATGCTCTACAGGGGCATTCGTTCCAGGAGCGGCAAGAATGAGCTCAACAATCACACTGATGTTCTTGTAGGTAATCTGCTGGCTGTCAAAATACTTAAACATCTGAGTCCGTCTTTCATCTTCAGGAATCTTGGCCTCTTTCCAGCTGTTTAGATGCTCACTTGTATATATCTTAACACAAGTTACTTTTCACAGATAATTTTAAGTTAAGTTACTTAACACAGATAATTTTCATCAATATCAGCAGAATACTGAGGTGTAAATGAAGCACTTGCTGTATAAGCCTTTTTCTATTTCTTCTAACAATGGAACTTTGTTCAAAGAATCCTTTCCTTCAGCTGTTTTTTTTTTATATATATATTTTCCAGTTCCAAAACCACAATACAGCTGAAGTGGTCTACTTTTCAATTTTCAGTATAGTGGCCTGTAACATAGATAGCTGCCCGTGGACAAACCACAACCAAACCTCAGACAATGGATTTTCAAAGAAGCCACATATTGCACATGTGCAGTTGGTTTGCGATAAATAGTAGGCTTTCTATTCTTCAAAGATCATAAGGATTAGGAACAACCATCAAGTGTTGCTGTGCCCTACAGATCTTGGTACACAAAACTCTTTAAGTTGTTCGACTCTCACTGTATATATGTAAAATAACTACACTACCGGTCAAAAGTTTTAGAACACCTCCATTTTTCCAGTTTTTATTGAAATTTACACAGTTTAATGTCTCAATGTACTCTGAAATTAAAGCATAGAACAAATAAACAATTGGAAATAAAAAAAGAAATCATGGAATCATTTTGTTTAACAAAATTTAATCTAAATTTTTGACTCATCAAAGTAGCCACCTTTTGCAGATATAACAGCCGAGTAGCAGCTTTAGTAGCAGCGAATTCTAATTCTTTCTCCCCATAGACTCCTTTCTTGAAGTCTGACAACCATTTCCTTGAACTCTCTACCTGTACAGCTAACTCATGTTTCTTTGTTCCCAAATGATTGAATATATTGTGTTATGAATGAGGCTCACACATGATTTGCAGGTTCTTGATTCAAGGTTTATTAAAGCCGGGACTCTACACTGATCAAGTTAAGCATGCTACTTTACCAGCCAGTGGTACAATTACAGATGAGCAGCGTAGCGCTACTCAGACTGTCACAAATAATACAAATAAAATAAAGTCCAAAGCACACTTTTGCTCTTTGCTGTTGTCTCCTCTGTTCTGATTTTCTCTCTCTCCAGTTTATCTCTCTCTCAGCAGCCTGTCTCTCTCTCTCTCTCTCTCTCTCTCTCTCTCTCTCTCTCTCTCTCTCTCTCTCTCTCTCTCTCTCTCGTGGAGGATTGTGGGAAGGGCTTGCAGAGAGGTGGAATGCCGGTGCGGTAGGACCGGGAAATTTAAAACTTTATTTATTTATTTATTTTGTTTGTTTGTTTGATAGTTACTTAGTTGTTCTTTTTGTGTGTTTGTTTGTTCGTAGGTTAGTGGTGTGTGTGTGTTTGTTTGTTTGTTTGGAGGGTGTTTGGAGATCCCGTTATGGGGTCTCGTTCAGGAGGGCTGGGGGCTCTCACCCGCCGACACGGGGTCCATTGCCTGCCTGACCCCGGGGTTTCGGTGGAGGAGTGCCTGCTGGCAGTAGGAGATGTGGTGGGGTTTGAAAATATTATGTCGGCGTCAAGAATGAATAAAGCGCTAGTAATATTTTTAGTGGAGGTGTCTCTGGTACACAAGCTGGTAGAGGAAGGATTTACAGTAAAAGGTGAATTTGTTCAGGTTTCCCCTCTAGTAACCCCGGTTACGAAAGTTATTATTTCTAATGTGCCTCCGTTTTTAAAAAATGAGCAATTAGAAAAGAATTTAGCTCGTTTTGGTAAACTGGTGTCCCTGATTAAGGGAATCCCGCTGGGGTGCAAAAATAACAGTGTTAGGCACGTCATGTCGTTTAGAAGGCAGGCGTTTGTCTTACTAAATGATCCTAACCAAGTCATTAATGTTGCCTGGAATTTTAACGTGGAAGGGATGAATTGTGTAGTTTTTGTCAGTTCCGAAACGATGAGATGTTTTTACTGTGGAGAACAGGGACACCAGAGAAAAGCCTGCCCGAGAAAGGAGGCTAGAGCGGAGACAGGGCAGGATCAGGGCGATGCTGGCGGGGAGGAAGTCGGGGGTGTTGGGGGTGAGCGGGAGGAAGAGTCGGCTCCCCCAGCGCAGCCGCAGAGCGAGCCCGTGCTGACCGAGGAGGGGGCGATCCAGAAGGAAACCGGAGCAGAACCACCAACACCACGGCCTCGCACAAAGAGACCCAGCCGCAGCCTGTCACTGACGGGTTCGGAGGATAATACCGCTACTACTGAGAATGGTGAAGAATCATTCAAGGTAGTAGCGAAAAAGACCCGAATTCAGCGGAAGGCTGCAGAGCTGCCGGATTGCAGAGCGCAGCCAGTGCAGAACTCCGAACCCGTGCAGACAGGGAGACTGAGGGCTCCAGGCGGGGCGTCAGTCCCTCCCAACGCGGAGGAAGAGAGCACAGCGCAGGGTGAGCCGGGCGCGGTGCAAGACTCTCCGCTAGCTGAATCTCAGCCGCCTGAAATGGTGCCGGCTGTAGCAGAGACCGGTGTTGGGGAGTCGGAGGGAGCTGCGGAGGAATGGATTCTCGGGGGCGAGCGAGAGGACAGCGCGGATGAGATGGAGGGGGAGCTCTCTGACTCCTCGCTTATCTCAGACATCCCTGATAGCCAACCCGTCAGTAAGAAAAAGTTATACACACTTGAGCAGGTAAATGATTTTATGATAGAAACAAAAGGGAAAAGGGGAGTAGAAATAGAGAGTTTTTTCCCTGATCTAAGGTTATTTCTCCACTCCGCTCACGTTATAACAAGGAAAGCCACAATAGAAGAATTTGATCAGCCAAAACGTTATAGATTAAAAAAAATTGTTCAGAAAATTAAAAAGGATCTTAAAAGTGGTTCAAAATCTCTTGTTTAAAAATGGCTGTGTTTTATGAAACTTCTTTTATTACTTGTTTTAGTGTGTTAGTACGACGGCAGCTCCTCACCCCTCTCTGGCTCTGGGGACGACGGCAGCTCCTCACCCCTCTCTGGCTCTGGGGACGACGGCAGCTCCTCACCCCTCTCTGGCTCTGGGGACGACGGCAGCTCCTCACCCCTCTCTGGCTCTGGGGACGACGGCAGCTCCTCACCCCTCTCTGGCTCTGGGGACGACGGCAGCTCCTCACCCCTCTCTGGCTCTGGGGACGACGGCAGCTCCTCACCCCTCTCTGGCTCTGGGGACGACGGCAGCTCCTCACCCCTCTCTGGCTCTGGGAGCGACGGCAGCCTCCTCACCCCTCTCTGGCTCTGGGAGCGACGGCAGCTCCTCACCCCTCTCTGGCTCTGGGAGCGACGGCAGCTCCTCACCCCTCTCTGGCTCTGGGAGCGACGGCAGCTCCTCACCCCTCTCTGGCTCTGGGAGCGACGGCAGCTCCTCACCCCTCTCTGGCTCTGGGAGCGACGGCAGCTCCTCACCCCTCTCTGGCTCTGGGAGCGACGGCAGCTCCTCACCCCTCTCTGGCTCTGGGAGCGACGGCAGCTCCTCACCCCTCTCTGGCTCTGGGAGCGACGGCAGCTCCTCACCCCTCTCTGGCTCTGGGAGCGACGGCAGCTCCTCACCCCTCTCTGGCTCTGGGAGCGACGGCAGCTCCTCACCCCTCTCTGGCTCTGGGGACGACGGCAGCTCCTCACCCCTCTCTGGCTCTGGGGATGACGGCAGCTCCTCGCCCCTCTCTGGCTCTCGGGAAGGCGGCTCACCCCTCTTTATTGGAGTGACCGGGGCATCTCCCATGTCTACCGCCAGGTAATTAACCACCATGAGGGCAACCTCTGGGAAGGAGGCCGGGTGGTGTTGTTCCTCCCACTGTTCCCACCTCTCCCCAAACGAGAAGCAGAGGCCTCCTTTTATATCAGGTGGCTGGGCGCTAATTGATCGTTAATCAACCTAATCAACTAATCAACCCCAGCCACCTGAACATAATAAACCCAGGCAGGCAGGGGAAGTTAACCCCATCCCTGCCAATTTAAAAGGGCAGAGCTTTGCTCTGCCACAGCAATGTTTAACAAAACATTGGTATTAAGTCCCGCATTAGAAAACAGATTCTCTTTTTTCACTATTTAATTAAAATAATATATTTTTTGACTTGGATAATTAGTTGAATTGTTGTGGTATTCAAAGTTTTTCTGTTAAGCATTAATGTTTTACAAGAGTTATGTAGCAACTACCTTTAGTCCCCTGTGAAAAGAAGGCAGATTTTTCCAAATTCTGTGGCAAGGGACCATCTGCAACAGAAGTTCTTGAATTTTGCAGTATAGCGTTTTAAAAGTTAAAACCTTTTTTTTTTTTTTTTTTAATAGGGCTGTTTTAGAAGTTTATTATAGTACTTGCTAAAACAAATAGCAGAATGAATACACAAAAAACATTTATTGAAACTTTAATAATTTCTATTAATTTCAAAAACAAAATTGTGAGGCCATTGTCAGCAGGTAGAAAAGTAAAATAAATTATCAAATAAATCCTGGTGTTTTGCAGTTTTAAACCTTTACTGCTATGAGGAAAAATACTTTGAAAGTGAATCAAAGTATAGAAGCAATACCGAAAGTATTTTGCTCAATTCCCTCAAATCTCATATTCCTTCAAATAGTGTTGATTCTGAATAAAACTGAATGAAAGAAAAATAAAAATAAATTTAAAAAAATGTTCTCCATTTTCTCAGGACTGTGTGTCAGGTGTTTAAAGTCCTGCTTTCCCATTGAAGTACAGGAAACAGAGTGATAGTTTCTTCAGAAAGTCCCTGGCATTGATAAGTCACTATGAGGTTGTAAAGACTGAAGTTTCTTTCAGCATCTGCTGAATTTGTCACAGAGTTTATGTACTTCAGTGCCAGTGCAGCCAGCTTTGGCATTGTGTTAGCTGCGGATACCCAAATGTCACGTAGATTTATCTCCATGTTTTTTAGAACCGCAGGAACAAGTGTTCTGTGTTACAGCTGTAGATCGAATTCTGGCATGTCCATAAACCCTGGTATTGCTGCATCATACTCTGCCCTGTCATTGAAAATGCAAGCAGCCTTCAAGAAAGGCATGGCAGGCTGTGCACCATCCTGATATTTAAAGAGCTTCTCCAGTGTATCTTCAAATGCCTGCTTCATGGCTTGAAAATGTCTTGTTTTACACCAGGAGGCAAATTATCAGCATTGGCTGCAAAGCTGCTGCACTCCATAGGGTAGCAGACCTGTGTGTTTCTGGGTAGATGGCTAAATCTGCACTAACTGAAGCAGGGAGAATTATGGACACATGCATTTCATTTGTTATGAATTCAGAATAACAGTCTATGAATTAAGTCTAGTATTCAACAACATCATAAAAGGAGTTCCATCTTGTGGCTACAATGTCAAGGAGCCTTCTGGAGCCTTCTGGGGTGTGGGTCTTAAGATACTGCAGGTACTGCCCCTTCCTTGCCCCAGCCTGATAGAACATGTACTCCATGCACTTAGAAAACTTCAGACCTTTAGGGAATGCTTGTGAAATGTTTCACCAAGCAGATTATGAATATGTGCCAGACAGGTAATATGTACACATTTTGGGAAAAAGCAAATATCAGTGAATGATTTTTTCATGTACTGGGCATTATCAGTATCCAGGATTAAAACATCATTGTAATTCACATCATACTCTGTGACAGTTTGTACAATTACTTGTGCTACTGTAGAATGATTGGTAACATCATCCACAAATTTTGTGCAAGCCAAATAAGATACCACTTTCCCTTCAGCGTTTGCTTCTAGAGGTGCAATTAAAACGTTAACCACAAAACGGGAAACATCATCAAACATTTCGTGAACAATTACAGCTACTGGTTTGCCTACCAGCGTTTCCTATAGCCACTGTTTCTCTGATGCATAATAGTCTGGTAGATATGCTCTTCGGAGACAATCAGCACATGGCTAAGCACCCCCGTTGCAAACCTGTGTATGTAAGAAGTCTTTGACAGCGGGATTGTCAGACTTTAAGTAGAATGCTCACTTTTGAACCCATACATGGCAGATTGCTACATGGTCCTGGAGAGATTCTTGTTGAGCACTGAAATGAATTAGTTAGTGTAGTTTGTCTTGTTGCACTTTCTTTTCATTTCGCTAAATTTCGGCGATGGGAATTGCACTTTAAATTATCATCAATCGTTGATTTCCTCTGATGAGCAATAACGACATTGCACGATCTGCAAAACAGTTTACCCCCGTCCTCATACAAGTGTCTCGGGTATTCCTAAGTTTATTTCCTAAGTGGCTTTTGCCTCCAGACACATGTTTGCTTTGGACAACTGTAAACATATTAGCTCAGGACTTTAATAGCCACAGCACGTCAGTGTCTAAAATGAGTGGTTTGCTTTTCCTAAGAGCAGGTTGAGCAAGATAAACTCAGCATAGATTTTTGAATACCTCACTGCACCACCTTGTGGAATGTTTAAAAAACTTGAATTTGTTCTTATGAATACTAGTTAGGCTTGTTGCCATGGAAAATCAATAATTCTACAACCCAGCGCGCATTCCTCAAAATTGCACCGCAATCCACGATCGCGTTTTTCATGGTTGACTATATCTTCTATTGCTGCTTCGTCTCTTAAAAAAGTAAATAAACCACTAACATCTTGAAAAATTAACTATATACTGTGACAGAGTGAATGAATCCGAGTCAACAGTCTCCCTCCCGACCTGTGAGGGCGCTGTGTAACAGGAACAGTGTGTCCCGGAATGGATGGTTTGACAGGTCATTCCAGGGGCAGTTGAACATCGGCCATCCACGAAGGGGGCAGAGTCACGATACCAGAACTCATCACCCTAATGCGGTAGGCGAGGTGTCAGTCATGGATTGGAGGATGCATGATTGCACTCGCTACCGAAGGGGGCGGAACGGAAGATATATCAGGGGATGTGGCCAAGCAATCTCTTCCTCTGTTATGGTTATGGAATGATCTGGAGGAGTATTGTCTGTCTACTTAACTGTTCTTGTTTATATTTGTAGACAGGTAAATATCCGGGAGCTGTCATTGATAAGCCAGCATCAAACCTGGACTGCACTGCACCACTGTTAACATTTATTTTGTATTCGGCAGAGAGGGAGGAGGAGCCTCCGTCACTCCCAACACCACTTGTACCTGGAGCACTCACTGTTGAGCTGGTGATCTTGTAGGTTTTTTAAGGTAGGTGTGTGTGTTATTATTATTATTTCGGGACTGAACCCCGTGGTTTTGACTGGCTGTACAGTCAAAACCACATGTATAGTCAGTTTTATTACTTAAAAGCAATTAATAAAGCTTCATTTTCACCATTGAACAGCTGTTGGCACTGCACATCACCTCTACACTTGTGCACTACAAACCACTTTGCCACATATACCCTTTTAATATTTTGAACAATTCATTTTTTAAAATGCTTTGTTATTGTAGGGGGGTGCATATTTCCATATAAATGTTGTAACGTCAATCAATGAACCCTGCATAATAGTATGGGGATGCATTTTCTGACTGGGATGCAAAATTCAATACACAACAATGCCTAAAAATCCTACCAGGATGCATGTTCTGTTGATATAACACCAACACACATGCTTATCCGAGAGAGAAAAGCAACAAGAAGAATCAACTCCCTGACATCACAGACTCCGCAAATGGAGTCCACAGGCTCCACAAAACACTCCCTTTCCTTTTAATGTCATTGTTATAAGTTATCTATGGTAGTGTGACAGGGATAGCCCTGTCGCTGGGACATGGAACAGGAGACGTGTTCCTGGGAAACCAATTGAGCAGTTAGGCTTGCTCAGCGCTGAGCTGATCGGGAGGTCCAGATTGGCTGGGGGGCATGCTGAAACGTCGGTGAAGCATATTAGCACCCACTGCTATGTGTCTGCCTCAGTATTTTTCAGTAATGACCCACACATGTAACACTTCAGCCTGTTACATATGGTGTGAGAATGGGATCACTGGACCTGCTGAGTCAAGGCAGGATAGGCACAGAGCAGTTGGCTGCCAGGATGCACAGGCAGAACCAGGAGACGTGGGTGGAAAGCCAGAGGGGGCGTGGTTGCCTGTCTGTTAAGAGCCAGAGGAGGAACTATGATCCAAGAACGAGTAGCGGCCAAGGGTCAAAAGAAGGAGGAGCTACCGTCCCAACAGCTTGAGGAGGAGGAGCTACCGAAAGTCTGAGGAGCAAGGAAGCAGAAAAGCCTGCTCTCTGATCCCCACTATCGCGTCTGGACCTCCCATCACAGAAGAGGAACAGCTAGAGATATCAAACGGACCAGTGGTGCCATACTGAGGGGGAGAATATGTGACAGGGAGAGACCTATCGCTGGTTCCTGCACAAATGTGTGCAGCTGGGACACGAAACAGGTCTGTGGAGGCTGCACAGAGCTCAAAAATCGTCTGCATCACAGCTCAAAGCTGCTGCACATCCACTGCTACCCATATTTCACTTAAGACTTGTGGGTTCAATCAAATTTATTTTATATAACATCTTTCATGCCAAGGCATCCCAAAGCACTTCACAGTAAAAACAACTATACAATAACAAAATAAAAACATGGTAACACTTTAGAATAAGTGTCTATTCATGATTATTTCAGGTGTAATAAGGGAAAACGTATGTCATGAACTCCAGCTTGTGGCTTTTGAATTCAATAGGAATTTCATTTGAAATCAATAGGAAATCATATGTGAGTTACATTGGAATTACAGACACTTATTTTTAAAGTGTCACCAAAAACATTAATAAAAAAACATTCAAAATAAGTATATAACAATACTTCAAAATAAAAACAATCTAAAAACTATTTAATACACAATATAACAATATAACAGAGCATGTAAACAGTCTGATACACAAAACACCCAATAGACTATCCCAATCTACAAATAGCCGTTTGTGTAAAAATTTGTTTTAAGGTAGATTTAAATATATTTAATGAATCAGAATTTAACTGTAGCTCTATCATTGGCTGCTTCAAGTTTTTAACAAAATGGAGAGTGATGGGTGAAACCACTCAAGTTCATAACATCAATAATTTTCTTTTAATGGGCACTTGAAACAACCAGTGATAGCAGAGATTTCTATTAAGCTGTCCATTCAGAGAAGAGGGATGCAGTTACGAGGAGTGGAGTTGTGCAAGCTCGCTTACACTTCACTTCCCATACTAAACGTGAATGAGAGGAGATGTCGATATTTGAAAGCTGTTATATTTAAACGTGAGTTTTAAAAAATACAATTACTTAACCATTTTACTTTTAATAATATATCCTTATATAAATACCATTGTGCCGTCAAGCTAACGTGTTCAACAACACTAATAAAGTAACAAAGTGTTTGGGTATTTGCTTTTGATTCCCCAGGGCAGCAATATGGTAGTAGGATAGTGAAATAAATAGAGATGATTTGTTGGAAATTGTAATAACCAGCAATCTGAACCACTTAAGCATTCAGAAACTATTGATCTGGTCTCTCATTGACTTTCCAATTGTTTGAACCGTCCGAGGAGGAGATGGATCGAGACATCGACTTGGATAATGACCCCAAATTTCTGCTAGTACTCCCGTGAGACCCTAATGATAAAAGTTTTGTAAATCCCTGGCTATAACAGCCGAAGACATATAAACAAATCTCTACCTTTACAATGAAAGCAATGTTTGCCTTTTCAAACTGAAGTCAGAAGGCAGTAAAGAGACACCAACAAATCATGTTTTAGTGTAACATTTAAAAAAACTACGGGCCAGTGCAGCTTCAAATCCCAAACAAATTATAGACACTATAGTGGCATATCTCAACAGTCATCAAAACTTAATGCAACTATCCAATCATCATTTTTTCTGTAAATAAGCCAAACTATGAATATAAAATCAAATAAAAAACAGTTCATGCCACCAGTGTCTCATGGCACAGAGGTTCATTGCAACTCCTAATAATAATTAGGATAATAATACAGTGGTTTGACTGAATATAACAGGCCTTACTTTGCCTTTCTGTGTGGCTCTTAAATATAGTCCTAATCCTAACATGGTTCTTAATAGATTGCCTTGTAATTTCATCATTTAAAAATATGCTTGTTAACTATGCAATATGCAATGTGTGTTTAACATTATTAAGCTGTAAAACCTCAAATATTGAATTTGCATTGACTCCTTAATGGAAGTGGGCTACACAATGATGGCAAAGCATGCTAATAAATAAAGCTTCAGTTTTGGAAAACAGACAGTCTCCACTCTCATTCTGAGTAATGTCTGCCTTCTATTCACTAAAGCAGGCCACGATGAATATCATAGACAGAGACTAAACTGTGCCAGATGTGACATCACATGTTATGCTCTCTGTAAGTCAGTGGCTTTTTAAACATACATCATGCCACTGTGTTCTGATTGAACCTGAGATTAAACAATTTGTGAATTTCAAAATAGTTCAAATATTTACATCAAGGTTTAAAAAGACTGAGTCAGAATACTTCCAGTTGTGTTTGATAGAAGCTTTAGAAAGTTCTGGAATGTTATGATAAAGATTGTTTGAGTAATAAAACAAGGAGTGGAGTAGCACCAAGGATCTTGTATTGCTCCAAACTCATTTGAAACGACTGATAACACTGCTAGCGGTAACTGTTATGCAAATGTATTCTTAAACCCTTATCACTGGCACTGTTTATTTTCCATAACCCCTGAGCCCCACTTTTTATATGCTTCCCTTTTAAAGTGTTTCACAATAGTGATCCCTGTTACAGTGATATACACTGAAACTGTCACCAAGGAACTGATCATTTGTCATAATTAAAAAAAAAAAAAAAAATCTATCCAGGATTTCTGGCTGCTAAAAGCAGGGCACAGTTGAGGTCTCTGTTAAGACAGATTTAATCTTTAATGGGATACAGTACCTGTTTATTGCAGTACATTAGAAAGTCTATTCAAGTTGGGGAGATACAGTACAAACCCACCCCCATTAAAACCTGTTTTCCAGTACATCCCTGTTTGAAAAAAAATTGGTATCCTCCCGCTGAGACTACTTAGTAGGAGGTCATGCACAATAAGCTCTGTCAAAGTTTAAGAAGCTGAGCGCAATTTTCAAAAAGGGGAATGAAAATGTTTATTTTGCTTGTTTGTTTTTTCTTTCTTTTATCTTTTTTCTCTCATATCTTTTACAGTAAGCACCTACAGTATAGTACTTGTTATATGCTGATATTTTTTTTAACATTGACTTTAAAATACAGGAAACTATGAATTTAAGTTGTTCATATATAAACAAATATATTGTGCAAGTATTTGTTTTGTTTCTTAATTCTTAATTATGCATTAAGAAAGCTGATATGTAACCCTGTGAAAACAATACAGGACATATTTGTGCAGGGTCTGAAGACATATTCGTTTACTGCTTGAATTCACTGCATGATAATGGAGTTGTTTGCAAAAAAAACATGACAACTTTGTAATACATACAATATAGGCATACCAAGACTGTGCATTGTGTTTTCTGTCCTGTTAAGACCTCACTTGGGTAGTACTGAGGCATACCCCAGCTGTTCCAAACCTGTAACTATGAGGCAACACTGCATGTGTTTTATAAGAAAAATGGAGAGACATTAGGAAGTTTCAGAAGTGTTCATCTAAATAACTGAAAGAAACATATTGTAGAGTCGAATTCTTCCCACTGGAAGCGACAGCCAAATTGGTAGCTGACAGAATTAGTTTCTGAATCATACTCATTGTAGTGCCAGCCAGGGATGAGAACATGGGATGAAATTAGTCCATTCTTCCTTATCAGCTCCATTAAAGCTGCCATCCAGCCTGCCAGCCCGCCTGGCTGTGAGTGACCATGTTTGATTTTTCTTTAAGAGTACTGAGTTCTGGAGATAAATGTGCATAAACGTTAAATTCCATGTGTTGTGACTTAAGGGTGTGTTGCAGCCAAATGCAGTGTGTTTTTCCAGACACTCCCATCTTCCTGTCTGTTCACTTCCTTCCTTCAGATTTACCCAGAGATCTTTGTGGTAGGTCTTGCTTAAGGATAACAAGATTAAGTTGCAACTTCTTAAAAACTTGTGGTGAAACTAAAAAATATTTAAAGATAAATATAGTTAATGTTTTGTTGTTCTTCTTCTTTGTTTCTTTGTTGGTTGATTGGAACAAAAAAAAAAAAAAAACTGGAACAAGATATGTTGTTATCTGCATTAATACAGCATAGTCATGCTGTGAATTCGTTAAACTGACAAGCCATACTTGGAAACTGTAATGTTCTTTAAGTGGTTTATTTCTTTGGTTACCAGCTGGCATTTAAAAGCCTGGTTTAAGAAATGTGTCTAGAATCTACATATTGTATCTTGACTGGCCAGCTTAAAACCCAATAATTCTGTCCTGCCAAACATATATAAATGCTCAGCACTATTGTAACTTCTAATTAGGGCTCCTCAAACTACTGTCTTGTGCCTGTTTGGACACTGAACTAGGTGATATTGGTGGCTCATCAGCTCCAGGAACTCTCCGAGTAGAGAGGACACTAATGCCTTCTAAAGCTAACAGGACTTTAGAATATTTAAACTTGCAATAATCGGTGACATCAATTTAAAAAGAGTTAAACTAGCACTGTCAGCTATCTAGAAGGTAACGATCTCTGCTTTAGACATTAATACTTCATTAATACGTGCCTCTCAGCTCTAAAATAATCCTGACTAAGTATAATGAAATGGGATGTTTCAATGTACAGCTATGGCCAAAAGTTTAGCATCACCTTATAGAATTAACTAATTTTGCTTCATAAAGTCCAATGAAACCAGCTGAACAATGTTAAATTAACATATTACATACCGCCTTGTAGTTTTCCATATTCTTAACAAAAAATTGTACTACTATTATGGCTTCCGGTAGACTTTTGCGATATCATTTTGTAGCTTCTTTGATAACATGATTTTGGTGTCAATTGCAACGAATTATATAATATATATATAGAATATATATATATATATATATATATATATATATATATATATATATAATGTGTGTATTTATGTGTTGTGACAGACTGGGAGGAGGAAGATAAATAAAATGTAGTCCAGGAGGGGTCTCAAAAGATTACATCCCCCAGAATGCCACAGGAGGGAGCCAGGATGAGAGTCACCTGGCTCCAATCTGTAATTATTATCAACTGTCTACAATTAGCAGGCAGGTATTAAAACCAAAAGAAATGTTTGTTTTACACAGTCTCTAGTCTGTGTGAGGCTGTCACCCTGAATAAACCTGGGTGGGCTATAAAGATATTGTGTTAACCTTTTCTGCATTCTGATGTGTGTTTAAGAATTGTTTTGTGAAACCAGTAAACTGCTTAGCTGTCCTGGAATAGTTAGGAAAAAGTAGTAAGTAGTAGTAAAGTAGAAAAATAGTAAGTTTAGTACATACTCCAAGTGGGGGTTAGGTTTTTGTTTTCTGTTTTGTTTTATTTATTGTAAATAATAAAAGTACATGATGCTTAAACTTTATGGTCTGGGTCTGTGGTTTTTAAGGGCGAAAATTAATCTGAGCCAGAAGGCTCTTTCACTATCTATCTATCTATCTATCTATCTATCTATCTATCTATCTATATATATATATATATATATATATATATATATATATATATATATATATATATATAATGTCTCAATTCTAAGATTCTAGGTGATGCAAAACATTTGGCCAAAGCTGTAGATTAAACACTGAAAGTTTTTGGATGCATGGATATCCTTCTGAGCAATGCATCCAGAATATTTACTGGCCAAGGTGTGCTCAGATAAACTGTACTATAAGCAGGTAACAATGGTAAACCAAAGAGTTGTAAAAATAACCAACAGTCCTGAGTACACTGACAAAGACACATGAATAAAAAAATATATCATACACAATAATTCAGAATTATAGCTGTCTGTACCGCTGTTAGAGCTATCTGTATGATGAAAAGTTGATGGCAATGACATATTACCTGTATAGAATTGAAATTGGCAATTACATCTTTAATCAAAATTTGATAAGTGATTATCCTGTTGTATGCAAAAATGTCAGGGTGACAGAGACCCCTCAGAAAATGATACTCTCAATGATTAACTAAATGTTAATATCAAGTTTCATGCATTAGCAAAATTGAATTTCGGTATTGCCAATTAATCTGTACCTCTCCATGTGCGATGGGGAGAGTGGGAGAGCATTCAGCGGGCTTGTTGAAAAATGTCAATTATTTATGCCAGCTATCATCTTGTACCCCCTGAAGCACAGTTTCATTTTTGTAACCCCTGAGTTCTGAGCAGTGGAGGCACTGATAAAAGTACAAGCATATTTTATTGTCTATTCTCTTGTGCACCATCAATCAGCAAGTTTAGCAGCTGCAGAACAAGAAGAAAGATTTCTAGTTATTACAGACGCCGATGTTGTTTCCTTTCACTGATGGGTTGCACCTAAGAAAAAATTGCGTTTCCCTAATTGGTTTTAAAAACAAGGCCACAATTCCTGTGGGACCATTTATGGCAGAAGGTCATTAAACACCAAGCACACAAAATGAGTGTAAACCTGCTGTGAGTTATTGCTAGTCGGGCTCAGGTGCAGAGTAATTAGATAAAGCTAGGCCACATCAGCCCAAAATGTTTTGCTGGTGATTGTAATTTCCTTACTGTGGAGGAGGTTATCAGTATGCAAGTCCTTTCTCCAATGCTATTCTTTCATCTTTGACACTACAGTAAGTCTTAAAACCACTGTAACCTAACTCAATTGCTGATTATTCATTTTCAATCAATAAATGCAAATTGTTCAACACTACAATAAAGCATGAAGTAAAGAAACTAAAATATTTAATTTAACAGTAAAGCACAGTGGATAAAAACAATGGAAATGCCTGCAATATGTACACTAGCTCACTCCAGGGTTCTCCCTAGGAATTCTGTAGCTGGGTGGCAGAGCATTCTAGCTAGGAGCACTTTTAAGGTAAAAATACAATTCCCTTACCTTAAATATAAGACAAAAAAAAGAATAGTAATAAGAAATGAAGTAATGATAATAATCCACCCTAATCCGTACACTGCTCCATTTACCTCCTGATCATTTGTGATCTGTTTTGTGTTTCTGGCAGAGCTTGCATATCATGCCACCCAATTCCTTGTTATAAAAAAACCTTTTCTATTTTTTTTCCCCTGCATAACGTCACACCCACTATCATGATTGTTTTGTGCTCTTTTTCATTTTATACATTTTCTTTTTTATCATCCATTTCAGTATGCTAATTTCCACATTCACTGTAACTATTTTTGCTTAGAAAATAATTGGCTATTTTTTAGCAGTCATTTTATTTAACGTTTCAACCTCTCAAAGTGTTCAGTTCTTAATTTTCCATTAAAGTGCATGTTTATGTATTTTTGCATGAGACTCATAATAGATTTATATTTTAATGTCCTGCGTACATTAAATAATGGATAATGGGCGCTCTACTTGGAACCTGATTGGCTAAGATGATCTGCAAGGTTTACATGACAGATATTTGTGTAAATGGGCTCTCCCAGATATAAAAAGTGATGGGCCATTCTGAAGAACACACACACAGAATTAAATACAGTAACCATGGTCATGTGTTCCTTAAACACCTTTGCAGACTCGTCATGTCGAATTGGTGCCGTCCTGGCTGCCCATGGTGGCCTTGCATGCTATTGTTGGTGATGTCCCTTTTGGTATGTGCACTACTGTTGTCAATCAGTTGTCTGATAATTTAGATGAAGTCAAGGACAGAGACAAAACAAGAAACATTGTGTGGCAAAATTGATCTCCAGTTCACAGTCTTGAATAGTTTAAGCAATATCAAACTATTAATAAAAATAGACTAAAAAAAAAAAAAAAACATTCTTTAAAAAACTCAGGAGTTAAAGATTTGTGAATAAGGGCCAAGGTCTTCTCATCAGGACTGTTATGGAGAGAATATTGTATCCTAAAATAATTTTTAAAAAATCCTAACTTACCTCAGCCACAATGTTTAAATGGCCCTAAAAAAGTTGCAGCTCCAGACAGCTGCCAGAGCAAAAGGATTAGAGGAAATAAAAGCTGAATCTGGCAGTCAGAATCTGTGGTATCCTTACACATAGACTTTAAACAGACTGTTATCTAGTATAAAGCAAGGGGACAGGAAATCTAGCTTTTACAGCTTCTTGTCTCAAATGAGTTGAGGTCCTTCATATTAATCTTTGTTTATTAAGTGGGCAGACAACCTTGGTTCTTCCTGTGTATGGAGCTACCTGCACCCGCAAACAATAAGGAATATTTATGTTCAGTGGGCCCCATTCAAAAAACTTTGCAGTATGGCCTATTTAAGAATAGATAGTTGTTTTTTTTTTTTTTAAGCAACAGCTGCTGATATGCATGTATGAAGTTATAACAAAGGCGCTATAGACAAAGTCATATATAGAACATTTTAATCTGTTGCTCATGTGGAAGAAGCTTCATGTAACATTCAATCAACACTTCTTAACAGTGAACAAACCAACAAAAAAGTGACCAGTAAAATAAAGTGGGACTGTTTAATGCACTCTGGTTTTCAGAATGGGTGTCCTCTGGGTTTATATTGTTAACAAACATTATATTTTAACTAGGAATGTCAAGCAATAAAAAAAAAAAAAAAAAAAAAAAAAAAATCTTGAGATTAACAAAATGAATCTTAGATAATCTTAATATTTAATTAATACAATTACTGCCTCCATCTCATTTAAGTTTGTTTCATTACTGATGCTATTGTAATGTTGGATGCATTTTCTATTGTTTTGGCCAGGTCACAGTATTTGCACTATTCACATTATTTTATTAATGTTTTTAGTGTAGAATTAATACAGCAAAAATGATTAATTGCTATTCTGTTTTGTACTGCACAGCTAATGCTACTGTAGCTTTAAATGGAAGACCTTACACACTGACGTGGCTGCTGAACTGTGGGGAGATTTGTCGTGTCTTGGGATGAGGGGGAGAGATTGTCACGACAGGGTATTTTGAAGTTTAACTGAGCTCTGTATTCTAATGCTGTAACTAAAAGCAACAGATCTGTGCCAAGGAAATAAAGAATACTGAACAGAGAAATCTCATTTGGACATTGTTTATACACTTCACGAACCCGACTGGCTCCTCTGAAGAGAACACATAAACTTTAACGGCCTACATTATTATTATTATTATATTATTATTATTATTATTATTATTATTATTATTATTATTATTATTATTATCCTCCAAAAAAACAATCCAGCATAAAACCCCTATTTTCCTATTTCTGGATTTTCTTTCCAATCCATCATTGTTGTTAAATTGTTTGCTAAAGCACAATGGAGCCAATTTATAACAAAGCTACAATGTTAACAGGTCTGCAGTCAGTAGCTATCCAACAGCACTGGTTATAGTATCATACTTAAGCTTAACTCATGGTTTGCTGCGATCCTGAATTTCTAGCAGTACTCTGTCGAAACTGACAGGTTTGATTTGGTGTTGTATTGTTGTTGTCTGTAGCACTAGTAGGGTGTATTTTGAGAAGGGAAAGCATGTTTAGCACACAAGTGGTACAGACTAGATGCCATTCTGTGATATTGGAACTCACTTTGAAACTAGATACGAGTAACCCTCTTTCTATCCAATGAACTGTCAGAAAGGTTTTAAGAAATAAACGTCCCCTTCACAAATCCTCCAGTTTGACTGCTTTGCTACATAACGCGGTTCCATGACTAATTTTATATTCAAACGATGACTTGCACTCATTCAATCCTTGCATGCGCTAAAATGGTGCCACAGGAAATGAATTCCGGTATGCTAAGAAGGACAAACCATGAGTTAAAAATGAACACGTTAATCGCAGAAGTTAACTGCAATGAATTCTAATTTTGACATAATTTTCAGGTTTGAACAATACCAGTGGCTGGCCGACTAATCTGATGAACAGGAGTGACAAGCATTAGTTTTTTGGCATTTTGCCATTTGGGTTGTAAAAAAACCCAGTCATTGTCTTGCTCATAGATGTCACATCCTAAAATAATTCATTACAGCTGACTTTTATCATTAAATCCATGCAACAGGAAAGTGTTATTCTATTGTATGTGTTTTTTGTTTGTTTGTTTGTTTTTATCATTGCAAGCTGCATAATTGTCACCAGTCAGACAAAAAGGTACCCAATATGGAATCCAGTGTGATCCAGCACAAATGAACCCCTGGGTGTCCTCATTTGAAGTAGGGTGGGGGACAACACCTTAGAAAAAAGAACCAGGATTCAAAGTGCACAAACTGAATCAGATTTCAGGTCTGTTACAGGGACCTCCTGTTCTAAAAGTTCAAAGCTGTTATAAAAGAAAAAAAATTGGCCTTTAATTACTGCCACAGCCTTTGTAGGTCAAGCATCTTAAGTCTTGGGGCTTAGCTGCCAAAGGTATTTTGCTAAGATAAATACTGTACACTAAATTAACTTGTGTACCTTATGGAGCTACTCTACATAGTGTAGACAAAACAACAGTACTACGGTGCTTACTCACTGCAATGACTGCCTATTCGGGAGAGCATGGAGTAATGTTCTAAGATGTTATTTTAAATCTTTAGCAATCAGTGTCTTTATTCTTACATAATTTAGCCTGATATTCTACTTTATTAGAAGGCTGACCTAATCTTGTTCCATGCCCTGTGTATCAGACCCTATCTATACACTAGGTATTATCACTTAGTCAAACATTACAACTTATTAGCAGATATTAGTGTAACACCTCCCTTGTACAGGAGTGTACAAAACAGCACACATGCCTTCAGTTCCAAAATATCACAGAATGTAGAGCGACTACGCCAATTCCGTGTGATGAGGCACAGAACCAGTTATAATATACCTTTTATTCAGAAAACAGATTAAAAATGGCAGGAACAAGGTCACCAGAAAATCACACAAATTCAGTAGAAGTTTGTTTATTATAAAAATCCAATAGCAACACAATATTTAAAGGTACTGGTGTAAAAGACAATCATTCTATTCACCTGTAGGTAGTGCGACTTTGAACGGGGAACAGGGTTTGTATAGAGGTCATATATTAAACAAAGTGCAATAACACTGCTACCCAGAGAATAGAGGGGATATACATTGAAACAACAATGCCATGGTCTGAAAGTCTAAAAACACACACAATGTCAGAAAGAGAGAAGTCTAAAAACACACACAATGTCAGAAAGAGAGAGAGAGAGAGAGAGAGAGAGAGAGAGAGAGAGAGAGAGAGAGAGAGAAAGCATCACAATATAACCTACTCTGTTTCACTTCCTAAATTCTATCGACAGGCTAAAAACACGTGCCGCTCACGTTCATTATTCAACAGCAGCATACAATCAGACCAATACTTAGTCAGGATGTTACATGTACTTGTCTGTTTCACTCTCTCACTCGTCATTCCAAGCTCCAAACTTTGCGTTCCCTCTCCTGCACAGATAGACACAAACCCCAGGATGACCACCCCTTTGTAAAAACATGGGCTGTTTATATTCTGGTGCATAAATTGACCAATAATTCAATTAGTCAGTGCACAATCAGGCAAATAAACAAAACTAGTGGAGAAGCCAACATAATGTGATACAAATCAATTATAAACTGTCAAACAACATAAAGCATGCACTAATCAAATCAATAAATACAATTCTATAAAAATGATAACATCCAAGTATAAAATAAATATGAACAGGGCATTCTTGACCCTGTCACATTAGGATGAACCAAAGCATGCCTCATTTCATTTTCCCAGGCTCAGCTACAACAATTGACATAGGAATGTGATGGTCTATTAAATCTATTTCTGAAGTGCTGCAAAAATATAGATGTTGAACAGCTACTCTGTAACCCAGTTAATCTTGAAATAAAAAATCAGTTTCAATTTTAAGTAAAGACTGAGCCAGACTTACTAAGCATTTGCCATGGTGCAAAGGAACACTTGATTACAAAGCTGTGAGGGGGGGGGGGGGGATTAAAGATTAGTAATCAATATTGTACCGGTATATAAAATAATTCACTAAGTGACGGTTTCGAACAATTTTTTTTTTTTTTTTTTGATAAAAATGAACAGTTATTGTACAGGCATATACTTTTTCTTTGCAGTAAAGAAACGTCATGTCTAATATTTTAATAATCTTAGAAAATATAAATTATTATATCTTTTATATTAGAATATACCTAAATATTCTGGACAAAAAAAAAAGACCTGTTTTTTTTTGCAGGAAGTGTATTTTTTCTCACAAAACAGATTCAGTCGTAATATATATATATATATATATATTATATATATATATATATCTATATATATATATATTTATATATATATGCCACACTATGCGTATACGTTTGGGAGCCCCTGTGACTGGTCACTTAAACCCGTTGTATTACAATGGAATATGCATACAGTTAGGTAACAGCTATATAAAATAAGGATTTGTTACAAACTGTATCACTTTTCTTTTTACATCTAAATTGCATTTGTTTTCATATTGTACGTCCCTTGAAGTGGAACATTCAGCTTAAAATATGGAAAATCTAGTCCACTGTTACATAATTTATCCTTCTCTGCACTGTATGTTTTCCAAAAAAAACAACTTATGAGCATAGCAAAATTGGCATGGCGAAATGCTCAAGTTTTTCCATTTTGTTTTTCTGTCCTCAGGGTGGAAACGTGTCCTACAGCAGAAACCTGAATGCCAACATGACCTGGTCTCTCATGATATATCAAGCACAGGAGTGTAAACAAGTTAGCATTTTAGTATATAATTGACTTTGAATGTGGGATCCATCAGCTTTCAGCAGTAGTAATATGTTAGATACCGAGTGGCCTGTGAACATGTTGAACATGTAAGCTAGTAAAGTATTACAATTCCTGTCAAATCTCTAAGCAAATAATAATTAATTAAAAACAATAAATAAATAGCACCTCAGGGGAGGCACTTCATTATATAAAGTAGAATCTAAGAAAACGTGTTTCGTGTTTAACTCATGAATTATATTAAAGTCTGATTATTTATAAAATAAATTATGATATTCTCAAAACTGTTGTAGACTGTTAAAGCCAAACCATTATAGCACCGAATATTAGACTGTGTTCATTAAAAATAAATAAATAAATAAATAAATAAATAAATAAAACTTTGGGACAGATTCTCAAAGCTATTTATTCCAAATCCTTCATTTTTTTTTTTCTTGTATAACAATTTTATTTGTACATTTTCAAAATACAATTTATGCAAAACAGTGACAACAATATCCCATCTTTTCCTACCCTCCCATCAACGCCCCTCCCTTCTTTTAATGTTACAGAACAGTAAAAATGTAATTTTTTCCTAAAGGGCAGGAAAAGGAAATCACAAAGAACAGACAAGACAGTCGACAAACAGGAAAAAAATTGGGTATCTGGTTAGGCCAGTGCAAGCAGGTTAGCAACCTGGAATAAACTACAGCTTAAGCTAGGCAAGGGACTGGGCTTCAAGCTGCTCCACAAATGACAGGAAATGCTGCCAGACTGTATAAAATTTGTTAACCTACTCTCGAAGGGTGAATTTTATTTTCTCAAGTCTGAGAAATTGCATAACCTCCCTAATCCAATGAACAAAAGTAGGCGGAGCAGCCTCCTTCCATTTCAACAAGATCAGCCGTCTAGCCAATGAGCAGTGGTCAAAAGGGAATCATCAGAAACTACCCCAAATATAGCTGACAAAGGCGAGCACTCCAAGGGAAGCTGCAAAACTTTGGGGAACGTCTGAAAGACAGAGTGCCAGTAGAAGGCCAAATCAGGACAGGACCAATACATATAAGAGAGAGTGGCTAGAGCTTGCCTACGACTATCACAAGTAGGGTCTAAGTCTGGATTAATTTTGGACAATTTAGCCTTGGACCAATGGAACGAATTGGGGAATTTTAAACTGAATTAGTCCATGTCTGGCACATGCTGAAGAAGAGTGGACCCATTCCAGGATAGCTCTCCAAGCTGTGTCTTAGATTTTAATGTCCAAGTCCTGTTCCCACAAGCCCTTCAAGGATGTTAAGGAATTAGAATGGAGAGCCATGAGCTTTGAATAGATAGTACCAATGGCACTCCTGCAGAACGGGTTCACTTCAAGAGTTGAATCCATAGAGGATAAAGGTGAATGTAAAGGAAATTGGGAGATTTTATCACAAACAAAATTCTGAATTTGGAGATATCTAAGAAATTAGTTTTTGGTTAATTATATTTTTATACAAATTGATCAAATTAAGTTTTTTGTTTTTTTTTTCAATATAGAGATCACTAAGGGAGACAATACCACAATTGTGCCAAATTCCAAATGCCTGTTTCTCCACAGATATAGGGAACAAATGATTATTGTCTGTGGGAGCAAATATTGAAAAAGCTACAAAGTTAAAGGCTCATCTAAGCTGTTTCCAAATTTTGAGAGATTTACAGACTGTAAAACTGTTCATAAACTTGGAGATAGATAAAGACAGATCGAGGGAGGAACATAGAAGGCTTGGCAAGGATGAGGTAAGACGTGAAGAAGCCTCCATGGATAACCAGGCTGGGGTATCGGGTCCCTGCTGAAAAAGTCACCAGAAGGACATAATCCATAAATTGGTTGACCAATAGTGGTACTTAAACTTGGGTAAGGCCATCCCTCCCAGTACTCAAGGTCTCTGAAGCAGAGCCTTACAGATACAAGGAGACTTTTTATTCCAAATAAATGAAGAAATACATTTGTCTAGGGAGGTGAAAAAAAAAGATTTCGTGATAAAGACAGGGATACATTGGAATAAATACAATATATTCATTTTAATAGCATTAATACGGCCAGCTAATGAAAGGGGCAGTGTAGACCAGCGTATAAGCTCTTGCTTTGTGCGTTAATGCCTAGCGTCCCATATATGGGACGGGGAAAAAATGTGCCTCCCCCCAGGTATGTGTTCACTGAAATGAAACAAAGAAACATGGAAAATATTCCCCACATATAGCTGTATTATTCCTGCTTTTATTATTTGTCTGCCAGGTTATTTCCTCCCTCAGCATCAAATGTAATTTTTCAACTTGAACAAAAAACCCAAAGAAATGATCGATCAAACATATTGATGCCAATCTATTTAGTCATTATCTTTCATTCTTATTTATCATTGGTTTATATTAGTTAGGGTGTACCACAGCTGTACATTACCATTTTATAACATTTGTTTGCATATTGTCTAAACTGAGTGTTTTTGAATCGTCCTATATATGGGAAGCCAGGCACAGATGGGTACAGGTTTTACAATTGTTGTATCTGGTTAAATATTTGTTGTGTCTAGTTGAGGACTTGTATATTGTTGATAGCTGATTTGCATGGCTCCTGTATAGGACTCAGAAGGGCACAAGACTACCGTAGAGCTCTGTACTTGGCTTTTATAAGAGAGGTACAATAATACAAGTGTATAGGCTGTAGTTGAGGCAAGAATGCTTCTGGTATTGGTTGGCCACTCACTGCAGGACACCAAAGAGGGGAGAAGGTGCACAAAGCTGTCAATTTAGAGGGAATGACTTAACACGTGGTATATCCCATGATTTCTTGATTATAAAGTACTTGCAACTCAGACCTGTTTCCCTCTACTGTTTCCCAGTACAATATTACAGTATGGTATGAAATAAAAGGCTGATGTAAGTGACCACACAAGAGATGTGATTGTTGGTGCAGGTTCCTTTAGTGTATCGCTGAAGGCAACAGCAGAATTGGCAAATGTGTATAGTCAGCGTCAAAGGTTTATAGGCAGTGATTGACAGATATAAAAAAAAAACCACTCACCAACAAGTAGCTGAATTAGGTCAAAAATAGCCTCTGGACCAAAGGAACAAATAGCACATTTTATGCAATGAAAGGAAATAGGCAGTTAAATCTGGTAAAACACACCTCTGACAATAATGACAATATTGGACTGTTGAAGACTTCTGTTTAATCGTATTGTTTGTTTATTTTTAGAATGGGGTCTCCCCCTCTGCCCCTGTGTTATTTTGTATTTGTTTATTGTGTGTGTGTGTGTGTGTGTGTGTGTGTGTATGTGTGTATATATATATATATATATATATATATATATATATATATAGAGAGAGAGAGAGAGAGAGAGAGAGAGAGAGAGAGAGAGAGAGAGAGAGAGAGAGAGATGACAGCAAACTGCAGTGCATTTCATTTTATTGTTTTGTAGCGTGGATGGGAAGCCCCATCCATATTAAAAATTTGTGCAGAAGGTGGCCATCTCCCGAATTAATGAAGTGATTAATTTGTTGCTAATCGGGAGATGGTCACCTGCGTAAATACCTGCAGCTCTCTGCACTCCGGGTGGGGTTTTCGACTGGCGGAACAAGAACGGAGAGAGAAGAGAAAACAAAACTAAAAAGGTATAGGATCAGTTAAGGCGATGCCCAACCTGACCTATACTTGTATTTTTGTGTTTGAGATTTATTTTGTTTAATTATTTATTTTTGCTCTGTGAGCAGTGTTTACTTTTGTTTAAACATTTTATTTATTTTTGTTATTTAAAAAACTGCGCACGCCGCATCTTTTTGAAACTGCAGTTACCTTGCCTGTGTGTTCAGTTCCTTCTTCTGGTCTGACGTTACCATTCAGCCATTTCCTGCCACAAGCACTAATAAAGAACCAGGGTATGGAGGAGAGTCCATGAAGCACTAGGCCAATATTGCATAGGGTCCAATGTTCTGGCCACTGGTGGGGCTGTCATGGTCTGGAATATGTTCTGCTGGAATGGGACACCACCAATGTAGATCACTCTGGATAGTATGCTCTGGGATGCCTCAGTGCATCTTCACTGACCAGGTTCATTCAGGAATGGTCACCATCTATCCACATGGGGAAGGCATATTCCAGGCTGACAATGCCACTGCACACAGACTCAAGTGTGAAGGAGTGGTTCTCAGAAGATGATATAGACCTCAGGCTCTCCCCTTTCTACTATAGCCCCAGGATCTCAACCCCTTTGAGCATATATAGGGTGTTTTGAAATGCTGCATTAGTTCACCATTACCCACATTTCTTACAGAGCTTAATCAACTTCTGTTGGCTGAATGGTCAAATATTTCCACAGATATGTGTGAACATGTAATAGATAATTTGGGCACTCTATTTTGATGCATTTCAATTAAGAAAAAAATATGACTTAACATTATTTAGTATGATGCATAGCATACCTTTACTCGTGTGTTACTGTATCTTCAAAAAGTACAAAGATCTGCTCTATTCTTGAGTTGTATAAAGGAGCCATGCACATCAGCTATCAACAGTATACAGGTTTTGAGCTAGACAAACAAATATTTAACCAGATATAACAAGTACTGCACCACACAAAAAAACTAACATAATCAGTACTGTGTTACCATAGAAAAAACCTGTACCCATCTGTGCCTGATGTCCCATATATGGGACGCAAAAGAAAATAGGATTTAAAAAAAAAAATAACTAAAGCTAACTGTGGCAGAGCAAAGCTCTGCCCTTTAAATTGGCAGGGATGGGGTTAACTTCCCCTACCTGCCTGGGTTTATTATGTTCAGGTGGTTGGGGTTGATTAGTTGATTAGGTTGATTAACGATCAATCAGCGCCCAGCCACCTGATATAAAAGGAGGCCTCTGCTTCTCATTTGGGGAGAAGGGAGCTGAGGAAGCAGGTTGGTGTTTGTTTTGTGGTTTTTTGAATTTTCTAAATCCAGTGAAGGCATTGCCCAGCCTGGAAACTTTATTTTTGTGAGTTTTGTTTTTGCTTTATTTGTGTTTGAGTATCTGTTATTTTGCCCTTGTGCACTTTATTTTTGTTTATTTATAATAAAATTGTTATTTTTTTGAACTGCAGACTGTCTCTGGGCCTCTATCCACTCGCCAGCCTGCCACACTAACTTAAAAAAATACTGGAAATGTCACCTCTGCACACAAGTACAGCAAAGGAAAATTAAATTTGAAAATTTAGGCAATCACGTGTGACTGAGATGCCTAGATAAGCAAGCTTGTTTGGGGCAGTTTTAAAGGTAAGTCTTCAAAGGAGCGATGTGCTGCAGCGAGGGTAATAGTGAGAATCTCACTTTTATAACCTAAAGCTTATAACCAGAAAATGCGGTAAGCAGGAGGCCGGGTCAGAAACATAAAAGAGCAAATCATCTGCATAGAGAAAGACTTTGTCTTTCCGGCCCCCTCTAAATCCCATTAATGTCCAGACTACCATGCAGAGCAATAGCCAGGGCTTCAATAGCAATACCAAACAAAAGGGGAGAGAGGGGGTTACCCTGTCTAGTCCCACGATGGAGGTGAAAAAATTTTGAGAGTGTATTATTAGTATGGACAGCAGTAAGGGGAGAAGAATATCGCACTTTAATCAATTTAATAAAGTTTGGGTCAAAACCAAATTGATGGAGGGTATAAAAAAGGTACTCCCACTCCATGCGATCAAATGCCTTTTCCACATCCATTCATACTAAAATTTCCAGAATAGGAGAAGAGGATGGGGCATACAAAACATTGAACAGGAGTCTACGTTTAAAGGAGGAGTGTCTACTCTTAATAACACCCATCTGATCCGGAGAGATAATTGA
Organism: Polyodon spathula; assembly: GCF_017654505.1. Taxonomy (NCBI): domain Eukaryota; kingdom Metazoa; phylum Chordata; class Actinopteri; order Acipenseriformes; family Polyodontidae; genus Polyodon; species Polyodon spathula. Next base: position 58,079,871 of record NC_054538.1, on the reverse strand, counting down.
AGGAAGGGCAGTTTCAAGACGTCGTGCAAGAATCTTGGTGAGTATTTTTACATCAGCATTAAGCAGAGAGATAGGGCAGTAAGAATCACAGTCAAGGGGATCATTGTCTTTCTTTTGTAAAAGAGAAATGGAAGCCTGCCATAAGGTAGGAAGGTGGGACAAAAAGGAGAAAGAGTCATCAAACATGGAGCCTAAAAGAGGGGACATTTTTTTATAGCACTCAATTGGTAACCCATCTGGACCAGGAGATTTACAGCTCTGCATGGATTTGGCCACCACAGCGATCTCGTCCAGAGCAAAGGGTTCTTCCAACCGAGCTCCAAAATCTAAGTTAACAGTAGGGGGATCTAGGTTTTCAAAGAAAGTGTCAATTGAGGATGGGTCTGCAGGTAGTTCAGATGTATAAAGGTTTGAATAACTAAAACCGATCATTAATTTAATGATTATCAATGGTGGTTGTGTCAAACTGAACGTGAATTTCAGAAACTACCTGTCAAGCTGAAGCTTGACGGAGCTGATGCGCAAGGATTTTACTGGTCTTATCACCATGTTCATAAATATTGTAACGAGATTTAAGAAGGAGCCGCTCCGCCTGCTCAGCTGATAACAGATCAAATTCAGTGTGTAAGGTGAAACATTTTTATAAAGATCTGGAGATGGTGAACTAGCAAACCTTTTTGTACGGATGTAGGATAAGGTCTGTCAATTCCGATAGCCGGCGCCCCTCAATAAATACAATGAAAAAAAACAAACAACATAAAATACTTACATGCTCCTAAAACAAATGTTTGACTGGGTTATTTCTGGTTTGCTAACTAATGGCTGAAGAACTTGAAGTAAAGCAATTTGAGAATCTAGCTATTTATGTTTAAATACTGTAACTCTTAAGTTAAATCTTGGTGAATATGGCCTTGTATAGTCATACTAGACAACCGTATCTTGGCAGGAAAATTTGAGCTAATTATATTTTGAAATATGACTCCTGGCTGACTGTTTACTGCATTCTTGAATAGTTCCACTCTTCTGTGTAATTTCAGCTGTTTCCGCCGCATTCTAATAGTTTAAAGTGTCCTCCCTCTTTGAGTCCCTCTTTTCACTCTGTCAATCTGAAAGCTCCGCTGCACTTAGCTTGGGGAAGCAAAACAATAATGTTAATAAATCCTAAAAGTCCACTATCCATTTTTCCATCATTTTCCTGAAGACAATGATTGAAATGGTGTTTTATTTACTGGGTTAAGGCTTTATTTTCACTTTGGTGACAACAACTGGGCCTCAACATTCATATTCAGTACTTCCAATGTAACTAAAGAGTGGTGGCAGCATACATTGATTCACCAGAGTCCAAATGAAAATACAATTAAAGTTGTTCTGCTTTTTTAGGTATTGGTTATTATTATTTGAGCCTCACTTTGTGTTTCTATTGTCAATCAATCAATCTTTATTGCATATTGTGGCAAAGTGGTAATTAGTAGAGCAGGTGAAGTGCAGGTGCAGTCATCCAAACAGTATGGGTGAAATGGTTTCTGTTTTAATAGTCTGATAACCAAAACAGTAAACAATAAGAGGGCTGTGTATTGCACAGTGGATAATTATGTATTGCAGTCCCATAAATAATAATAAACAGTCCAGCACATACACACAAGACACAAACACCAGCTCAAAGTGAGTGCTGTAGTGCTCGCTGTGAAGTACAATATACCCGTGATACAATGTGCAGGGTTGTCCGTGTTTAATTCTGAACCCTTGGAATGAATTGTTGGGCCATCCAGTCCAGGGTACTCTGTTCCCTTTACACAGCACCCTGACAGGAAAGAGATCTAATAGCAAGATTAATTCAATATCTGTCACACTTATATAGCACCTCCAAAATTCTCCTCAAAGCACTTGACATTAATTCATAATTAATATAATTAATAACATACAAAACAAGTAAAAGATAAGATGACAGATTACGAATACTCCCTTTAATTACATACAGCAAAATGTCATATGAATTAGTACTTTAAAAAGCAGTGAAAAAAAATTTGCATAAAGATAAATAAAAATAAGTAGTTAAAAAAAGGCTGATAAAATGTTTCCTACAAAATTCATTTGTTAAATTTTAAAAATGGGGCTTTAATCTATAATCATTATATAGATTTGGATGGAACCTTTTATGATCGCTGGTTATTTTCCATTGCTGTAGTACCTCGGAAAGTGCCTGATTTTCACTTCAGTGATTGGATGAGTGAGTGCTGGAGGGATGTGCGCGGAGTTAAGGCTTGCTTTTTAAAAGCGTTATTTTGTGCTTCGCAAGGCTTGTTTTGTGCTTGGTGCATACTTTTGAACGTGGCAGCTTCCTTCAAATTGTCGCCACTCCCGCCAAATTGCGCTATGCATACATTATATTTGAGCTCAGCGCAAAACGGATTATATTAGAAGTTTCTAATATTAGGCCGGGGCACTGTGCGTTTTAGTCAATTAGTCAGATCACCAACTATATATATATATATATATATATATATATATATATATATATATATATATATATATATATACACTTCCATAGCAGAAGCAAGGGGAGAGCTTGCATTGTGCCAGTATTAACTTCCATAGCAGAAGCAGGGGGAGAGCTTGCAGTGTGAGAGGGCCAATACCTCCACTGTTCTCCAGACGCAGATGAATTCACTGGCTGTACTGTGCGTGACAAGCACAATAGCACTGTTTAATGGGTGTCTGCAATGCATGTAATCTACATAAAAACTTGATTCTTCTGAAACTTTTTAAAATGTATACTTTTGTCTTAATAGTCCCATGTTATTTTTGATCTCCTGTGCTATACACAATTTCTTTGTCTTTTTTTCCTTTTCCACTATTCGACCAAAAATGGTTAAATAATAAACACACTGGCCTACATAGTATGAATGAGCATACATAAGAACATAAGAACATAAAAAGGTTTACAACCGAGAGGAGTCCATTCGGCCCATCTTGCTTGTTTGGTTGTTAGTAGCTTATTGATCGCAGAATCTCATCAAGCAGCTTCTTGAAGGATCCCAGGGTGTCAGCTTCAACAACATTACTGGGGAGTTGATTCCAAGCCCTCACGATTTTCTGTGTAAAAAAGTGCCTCCTATTTTCTGTTCTGAATGCCACTATGTCTAATCTCCATTTGTGACCCCTGGTCCTTGTTTCTTTTTTCAGGTTGAAAAAGTCCCTTGGTTCGACATTGTCAAATTTTGAATGCTTGAATTAGATCACCGCGTAGTCTTCTTTGTTCAAGACTGAACAGATTCAATTCTTTTAGCCTGTCTGCATATGACATCCCTTTTAATCCTGAAATAATTCTGGCCGCACTTCCTTGCACTCTTTCTAGAGCAGCAATATCTTTTTTATAGCGAGGTGACCAGAACTGAACACAATATTCAAGATGAGGTCTTACTAGTGCATTGTACAGTTTTAACATTACTTCCCTTGATTTAAATTCAACACTTTTCATAATGTATCCAAGCGTCTTGTTGGCCTTTTTTATAGCTTCCCCACATTGTCTAGATGAAGACATTTCTCAGTCAACAAAAACTCCTAGGTCTTTTTCATAGATTCCTTCTCCAATTTCAGTATCTCCCATATGATATTTATAATGCACATTTTTCCTGTGTGCAGTACCTTACACTTTTCTCTATTAAATGTAATTTGCCATGTGTCTGCCCAGTTCTGAATCTTGTCTAGATCATTTTGAATGACCTTTGCTGCTGCAACAGTGTTTGCCACTCCTCCTATTTTTGTGTCGTCTGCAAATTTAACAAGTTTGCTTACTATACCAGAATCTAAATCATTAATGTAGATTAGGAATAGCAGAGGACCTAATACTGATCCCTGTGGTACTCCACTGGTTACCACACTCCATTCTGAGGTTTCTCCTCTAATCAGTACTTTCTGTTTTCGACATGTTAACCACTCCCTAATCCATGTACATGTGTTTCCTTGAATCCCTACTGCGTTCAGTTTGAGAATTAATCTTTTATGCGGGACTTTGTCAAAAGCTTTCTGGAAATCTAAATAAACCATGTCATATGCTTTGCAATTATCCATTATCGATGTTGCATCCTCAAAAAAATCAAGCAAGTTAGTTAGACACGATCTCCCTTTCTTAAAACCATGTTGACTGTCTCCCAGGACACTGTTACCATATAGGTAATTTTCCATTTTGGATCTTATTATAGTTTCCATAAGTTTGCATATAATAGAAGTCAGGCTTACTGGTCTGTAGTTACCTGGTTTAGCTTTGTTTCTTTTTTTGTGGATCGGTAATATGTTTGCAATTTTCCAATCTGTCGGTACCACCCCGTGTCAAGAGACTGTTGCATGATCTTGGTTAGCGGTTTGTAAATAACTTCTTTCATTTCTTCTTTCTGGCCCAGGGGATTTGTTTATTTTAAGAGCTCCTAGTCCCTTTAACACCTCAGCCTCATTTTTGCTAAAGTTATTTAAAACTGGATAGGAACTGGATGACATGTGGGGCATGTTGTCTGTATCCTCCTTTGTAAAAACTTGTGAAAAGTAATCATTTAATATATTTGCTATTTTTTTCCTTCATCTATGATTTTGCCATTTGTATCTCTTAGACATTTAACCTCCTCTAATGTTCTCTTGCTGTTGTAATATTGGAAAAACATTTTGGAATTGGTTTTAGCCCCCTTAGCAATGTTCATTTCTATTTCTCTCTTGGCCTTTCTAACTTCTTTTTTAACTTGCGTTTGCAGTTCCATGTACTCTTTCTGTGTATTTTCTTTTTGGTCCCTTTTTAACGCTCTGTAAAGTGTCTTTTTTCATTGAATATTTTTTTTAATTGATCTATTAAACCATTTTGGCAATTTAGTTTTACATTTAGATTTGTCTGCTTTAGGGATGTAATTGTTTTGCGCCTCTAGTACTACATTTTTGAAGAACAGCCATCCTTTTTCTGTGGATGTTTTCTCTATTTTACTCCAATCTACTTCTGTTAGTCTCTGTTTCATACCTTCATAGTTTGCTTTTCTGAAATTGTAAACCTTAGCTTTAGTCATTACTTTTGGGGTTTTAAAAGGCACCTCAATTGAGACCATGTTGTGGTCTGAGTTTGCTAGTGGTTCTCTGACCTCTGTTTTAGTTATTCTGTCTTCGTTATTTGAAAAGATTAAATCAAGGTATGCCTCCTCTCTAGTCGGTGCCTTGACAAATTGTGATAGGAAGCAGTCATTTGTCATTTCCACCATTTCAATTTCATCCATCGTGCTCCCCACCGGGTTTTCCCATTTTATATGGGGAAAGTTGAAATCCCACATTAGTATGGATTCTCCTTTGCTACACGCATTTCTAATGTCATTGTATAACAGATTATTTTGCTCACCGTCTGAATCTGGCGGTCTATAGCGTGCTCCTATTATTATGCCCTTTGAATTTTTGTCCGTTATTCTGACCCATATTGATTCAGCTTTATTTTCTTTGTCCAGGTTTAACACCTGGGCTTCAAGACTGTTTCTTATGTATATCGCTACCCCTCCTCCTCTTCTGTCCTGCCTGTCTTTCCTATATAGTGTATACCCACAAATATTATATTCGTCCCCATCACTCTCAGGCAACCAAGTTTCTGTAACACCTATCACATCATAGTTACTTGTTAGTTTTGTAGCTTCAAGTTCTAAAATTTTGTTTCTGATACTTCTAGCGTTTAGATAAATACATGTAATGGTTGTCTTACCTGAGTTGTTGTCCTTGTTTTGATGCGGTCTCCCTTCTGTTTTTTTGTTGATTTCATCCCCCCTTCCTTTCTAGTTTAAATGCTTCTGAACCTGCTCGAGGTTCTTTTCTCCAAGTAGACTGGTTCCCTTTTTATTTAAGTACAGTCCGTCCCGTCTATACAGATAGTCCTCATTGTAGAATGTGGTCCAATGGTCAAGATAGGTGAAGCCTTCCCGTGTGCACCACGTCTTCAGCCATGCGTTTAGATTAATTATTTCCCGCTGTCCATACGGTCCTTTGCAAGGTGCTGGTAGTATACCAGAAAATACCACAGTTAGATGTGTTTGTTATGCAGTCTGTGTTCCTGTTTATGTGACAAAAATGTATATAGCTAGATTGTGAAGTCAGTTGACCAGTTCATTGCTGCTGGAGATTAGCAGATGAAGGCATCAAATGATGGCCATAAAGATTCTAGGTCCACCACAATGGGCCATAGAGGTCTGTAGCTGACTGTTGCATTAACTGCTTTATATTAGCACCATTTGTCTCAAAGAAGGGTTCTGTTGTTGGGTGGCAGCATTTCCACAGGAAAACACACCTCCTCTTGACGGATGCAATCTTAACCCTTTGATTTCCAACATTGTTCCTGTACAACATTTTATTAAAAAATGTACAAAGGCATTTCTGCGTAAGATGTAAAACTACCAAAAACACTATTCGATATTGATGTTTATATCAGCACTTTTTTATTGGATGTGTTTAAATAAACATATATCAATCTCTGTTGTTGTTGCAAAACTACATACAGACCACCATCAGATAAGTATCGTTCATAAAAATAATATAATCTGCCTCATCTACTGACCCATCGCAGCAATTTATAGTCCAATTGAGACCAGTCATTCTGTTATTATGATGGTAACCCATTGACACTTTGTCACAAAGACGGTTGCAGTGGGTGACATCAGACCAGAACCAGGAACCAACAAATAAACAACAGAGAGGTGTAGTTTGGTGAAGCCGAGCGATTGTTTTCGCTCAGCATTTAACAACTGAACAGACAGAAAATAAAAGATTGTAAAAACAAACAAAATACAGGACACGGCACTGGCAGCCAAAACAAAGAGACAAACAAAACGAACTATACAGACAAACACGGTGAGCTGGTATTATTTTAACTATTACACTGTGTAACAATTATTATTTTTTTTTTTTTGGTTCCTGGGTTATTTAAGTTAAGTGTTATTTCCTAATTGCTTATGCCTCAAAAGTATAGAAAATGGCTATTATTCCCCACAAACTTTGCTTTTGTGACCAGGACAGTGATATTTTGAAATGTACCTATTTTCCAGAACATTCCAGATAGATTCAGTGCTAAGTAAACTTGGAGCAACTTCTAGAACTTCCTAGAACTTTCTAGTAATATAAATAGTAGTATAAATACAGGGACCTTAAGCCCACCAGTTCAGTTTAGTTCCAGCTGCCTAAGTGGATACATATCTGCATTTTTCTGAGATGGCATCAAGAGACTGCAAGCATCCGGCAGACGCATTTTGCTATGTCTGCGGCCAATTTATCAAGACAAGAGCGAAAAAGTACTCAGTGGAAGCATCTGCTAAGATGTGTGAGGCCTACAAGGCATATTTCGGCATGCCTGTCGGGGATCAAGACAAACCCTGGGCACCTCATTTCACCTGTGAGCACTGCAAAAAAATCTCTGAAAGGTAAGATGGACAATTGTTGCTCGGAATTTTATGTTATAAAATTTGTTAACATTTTTAAAATTGTAAAACTTTGTAATTTTAAAATGTTTTACAATTTTCAATGTTATTGAAAAAATATATCATATATGAAAAATGTTGCGAGAATCTCTTACACATTAGTCATGAGTGAAATAAATATATTTTTGTAGGATGGTACAGAGGGGAAAAGAGAGCCATGAAGTTCGCTATCCCAAGAATTTGGCGGGAACCCACTCACCACTCAAGCAACTGCTACTTCTGCATGGTGGACCCTTCCAAACGTCGGACTGGCAAGAATGCACCTGCTATCACGTATCCGGACCTTCCTTCATCCATCGCCCCGGTGCCACACTGCCATGAGCTCCCCGTACCCACTCCTCCAGAGAGAGAGCAGCCGTCTTTAGAAGAGAGCAGCAAGTCAGAGAGCGAGGAAGATGTTGTAGATCCAGATGACAATTTCAGAGGTGGAGCTGAGGAAAGAAGCCCATACTACCCCAACCAAAAAGACCTCAACGACTTGATTAGAGATCTTGGTCTCACCAAGTCCAATGCCAAGCTTTTGACGCCTAGGATCAAGCAGTGGAACTTGTTGGATGAAAGTGTGCAAGTCGCTCATCAGAGGAAGCGTCACCAACCTTTTTCCAGCTTCTTCACCCGTCAAGATGGGCTCTGCTTCTGCCACAATGTGACCAGTCTGTTCGAGGCAATCGGGAATCGCCTGTAACCAGAATGAGTGGCGCCTCTTCATTGACAGCTCATCCAGGAGCCTCAAAGCCGTGCTGCTCCATAATGGTAACAAGTACCCGTCTCTTCCCCTGGCTCACTCGGTGCACCTCAAAGAGGATTACAACAGCATCAAGACCTTGCTGGACGCTTTGAAGTATGATGAGTACGGCTGGGAGGTCATAGGAGACTTCAAAATGGTGGCATTCCTGATGGGTTTCCAAGGCAGTTTTACCAAGTTTCCCTGCTATCTTTGCCTTTGGGACAGCAGGGACACCAAGGCGCACTACCACAGGCGGGACTGGCCACAGCGGACCAAGTTCTCTGTGGGGAGGAACAACGTCAAGTGGGAGCCACTGGTGGACCCCCGGAAGGTGCTGATGCCACCACTGCACATCAAATAGGGCCTTATGAAACATTTTGTCAGAGCTCTAGATAAGGAGTCGACAGCCTTCAAATACCTGCAAGACTTCTTCCCTAAGCTGTGTGAGGCAAAGATCAAAGCCGGTGTCTTCGTCGGACCACAGATAAAGGGCAATCACAAGGCCGAAAACCATGTGGAGCTGGTTGAGACTCTGGTGAAGAACTACGGCACAGTGGGCTGTAGGATGTCTCTCAAAGTCCATATCCTTGATGCTCATCTTGATAAATTCAAGGAGAACATGGGAGCATACTCGGAGGAGCAAGGCGAGCGCTTCCACCAGAATATACTGGACTTTGAACGTTGCTACCAAGGACAGTATAACGAGAACATGTTGGTAGACTACATTTGGGGGCTGATTCGTGAAAGTGATTTACAGTATAATCGTAAATCTCGAAAAACTACTCACTTCTAAATCTTTTGTAGTCATTTTTGTATTACTTTAGTATAAATACATGTTAATTTGGATTCATATGTTGTTTTTTTCTGACTTTATGTGAATGAAAAGACACAAATTCGCCCGTTTTCTCATTGGAAATAGGTAAATTTCAAAATATCACTGTCCTGGTCACAAAAGCAAAGTTGGTGGGGAATAATAGCCATTTTCTATAGTTTTGAGACATAAGCAATTAGGAAATAACACTTACTACCCAGGAACAAAAATTGTGTTACATATTGTTATTCTAACTGTTACCTCCATCTCCGATACCCATGCTCCACTCATCAAACACACAACCCTGAGTGGGTGAAAACATGCTGCTTTTATGCAGCTGTACTGAGACTCGATTGCTAATCAATCATTCAATTGGAGTCTTGGTACAACTGCATGTGAATTAATAAAGTGCAATTTCCTGTGCTCACATATTACTACATTTTATCTGCACATGAAGTCCTAGTGTAGAAATTAGTGTTGGAAAGTTGTTGTTGGGCTTCTTTTTCTACTGCTGCTCCTCCTCTGTCAGCAGGTTTTGTTGATTTAGGATTGGTTTCTGTGACGCAGACGTCAGAAGAAATGTTGCATATCATTGGCAGTTGTGAATTCATCAGCAATTTTTTAAAATTTTTATTCTGTGGATGGTGTCATGATTATTAGAACAGGATATTTATTCCCAGAGGTCCCCAAGGACTAATAGCACAGTATACCACATAGTTAGTACATATTCGTCCTTCTGGGGAACCTTTGAAAGGCACATATCCATGTAGTAGACCACGATGTAATACCTGTAAGTACATTCATTCTGAAACAGAGATAAGAGGCATTAAATCTTCATTTAACATTCATGGTCTAAAGCAGTGGTCCTCAAAGTAATTTGGGCAAGGGTATAAATTAATCTTACTTGGCTGTTTGTGGATACGTTGACTATTGCATAGATTCTTATCTTAAACACTGCCTTTTTTACAAATACAATAACAAATGCCATCATATAAATACAATAACAAATGCATGGCTTTCGCCGTCATTTAAATAAATATATAAATATATATATATATATATATATATATATATATATATATATATATATATATATATATATATATATATATATATATATAAAAACTGACTAAAAAAAAACACTACTATATATATATAATATATTAGTGGGGTTATTCTTGGCTCACTCTGATAAGGCCAAGTCTCAAGCAGTAATTGTGCGTTCTGCGCTGATTCTTTAAATATATAAAATAAGCAATGGAGATATTTTTAATAGCATGTTTGCACAGATAACCATGAATAAGCTAGAGTAAAAGAGGATAGATATCATCTCGCTTTGTTTCAATTTGGCAAATTTGACAACACTACTCTGTTTTAAAGATCGCTCATCTCCAGTACAATTATTCATAGGAAGTGGATTCATAACTAAGTCTACTACAGTGTTTCCCTTGTCTGGTGAAATTAAAAAATATAAAGAGAAAATGTTATTCTAAATACTATAATGTATTATTTTTCTCAATAACAGTCAGCGAAATTTAATGCATACCTGGCATATTAACACCCCGCCTCTGCTCACGAATGATTGGACAGCTGTCAGATCTTTCACTTTCCCATTGGCTACTCACTCGCCTTCAATTTTCATGCAGAGTACTGTGGACGGCTTCTGCTTGCTTATAATTGGACAGCCGTGTAAAACTTGGCAGATATTTAACTCTCCTATTTGGTTAAACTTACTTTCAGTACCTGCAACTGAAACAGACACAGTTTATGTCCCACATAGCTAAATTATGACTGGGCTACCACAGAGAAAATGCAGATATTCAATTAGCTGATCATATCGCAGAGGCCCTTCTGGAACAAAGAAAATGTCATACGTACAAGCACATAATTAGCGAGCAGCACTGTCAACAGACTGCTGTGACGCTTTTATTGGAAAATGTGTTTAAAGCTTTCTTTATTTCCCCACGCTATAACCTGCCAGAAATGTGTTCATGACCCATAATTTAAGAACAGCTGCTGCGGGCACCACTTTGAGGATCACTGCCTAAAGGAATAGTCTACTGTACTATCTGCAAGAAATGCAACAAAGTGTGTATTGGGGAAACTAAAAGGCGTTTAACAGACCGGTTTGTGAACACTTATGAAGCATTTGCATTAACACCACTGCATTTCCAGTAGCCCGTCACTTCAACAGTGATGATCACACTGCTGAAGACATCACAGTCTGTGTGATCAATCAGTATTATGGAACAAATGTTGCTCAGAAACAAAAGGAATGAGAGTTTATCTTCAAACTGGGAACTTAATTCCTCTGGGAATGAACATTTTGTTGTAATAATCATGACATCATCCACAGAATTTTTGTATAATTACAATTCTTGAATAACAACAAGTTTACTGCACTGTGTTTACTTTTCTTTTTAAACAGCTGAAGAAGGGTTTCAGTCCGAAACATCCTGAAAATTGAAGATTTTTTACTTTTTAACCCTTTTGTGTCAGGGCCGGTGCTAGGATCCACTTGGCCCTGGTGCAAGAGTGTGAAGTAGACCCGATGTCTCTAATTTACATCTTTCCTCTGGCTCAACTGTTCTTGAGGAGAAGGTTGGCAGTTCCGCTGCCTCACTATACTTCCATCTGCTGTTGTTGGCCCACTTTTAAATCATTTACTGTGTACTTTAAAAAGAAAAAAAACATTTTCTACTTCTTTTTGGATAATTTTCTTCGCTTTGAACAACCAGACTTGTGTTTTGATGTCATATTCGATATACCGTACGCTATGTACTTATTACCACAACTGTGGAAAAGTTAACTTATTTCCACCAAGCGCTTTTTAATAACCAAGCAAGTCTATTATGGAAAATTGGGGTGATGTAGGAGTTCACACAAAGAATTAAAGTTGGCTGATAGGCCTATGTGTTTATTTTTTTCAGAAGTATTTGAGATAATATATCTTGTTAGTAAACTATTTGTTATAATCTTTATAAACAGCAGCTGTGAAAGAAATGCAACCCCCACCCCCCCCCCATAAACAACAGTCTGTTGTTTTTTTAATCGACACTGACCTATTACAAAGTTTCCCGCCTACGTAGCTCTGATTTGCTAATGTGTGTTTTGACTGACAGTACAACTTTGCCACGGTTTAATTTTGAACCACCGGAAGAAGAGTTTTTCGATAATGGACTTAGGAAAAAAAAAAAAAATTGGTATGGGCAAAGATATTATAGAATATCTTTGGTATGGGCTCGCAGCCACCCCCACCCCCCACCCCACCCCCCCCCCGTGCCGGGACAAAACACATGCAAATAATTTTTGTCAAAGAAAGGATACGGAAGTAAAATATGTCACGTCAAACAAATATATATATATATCTATTATATATATATTATATATATATATATATATATATATATATATTAGTACATGTTTAATGACTCTTTGATTCTAGTCTGAAGACAGTAGAACGGATCATTCATGTTGAGGTAATGGACAACGGTGACTAAACTGTGAAAAGTGCATGTCTACGTGTCTTGTGGCGATTATTAACGTGAAAGACAGTAATCTTAATGTTGGCTCATCAGACCTGTCTGCAATCTGAGCTTGCAGTTTTAACGCAGCTTTTTTGGCCAATGTACGCTGCTATTCCTTTCATGGGCTGGGGAAAAAAAGTATGAAGTCATTAGCTCATGCACCAGCCAATAGCCATTTCAGCCTTATGCTGTATTAAGACCACAGAGAAAAGGATTAAAAAAAACTAGCATATTACGTGTGTGTGGCAAGAATGGGGTTAAATCTATCCCTGCCAACGATCACCGGTGTGGTCATTCCCTAATGAGGTAATTGGTGCTAATTGGGGAATGACCAAATGCATAAAAAGGGAGGGAAAAAAGCCTTTGTTTGGGTTTTGTTTGAAGAAGGAAAGCCAGTGAATGCCTGGCTCGTGTAAGTTTTGTGTTTAACTCTTAATTTTGGCCCTCATAAACTGCAGCTTTCCAACTTCTGAGTCTCCTTCCTGCTGGTACCAGCTTGGGCCATGACTCTACCCTGTCACACTGTGAAATGCTTAAATAAAATGAGGACCATTTTAAAAGACAGGACAATATTTTCACCTGGTATCCAGCTAATCAGTTACTGAAGCATTGTGTCCAAAATGTTACAAGACTCCTACAATCAAAGCCACAGGGACATGAATTAAGGCTCCAAGAGAGGTGTGGATCAACCGCAAGAGGACTGGGCAAAATTGTATTTTTATTGGCAGTCTGCTACCATGACTAACTAGCCAAAACCATTGGAAAGTCATGATACTAATTTGGCAAAACATATAGGCCTACTTGATTAAAAACATCTTATGGATTTTAAAATATGAGAAACTGTAAAGTGACAGTTTGTTTCTGCAGAATGAACATACAGACATCATTAACGAATATGTGGCCTATCTTATAGTACACTATAATTAATATTTCCTGATGTCGTAAATAATTTTAAAACACAATCCATGATCTTGTTAAACTTACTAACAGCTTGTTGAGAATACTGAACAAAACACAGAATAAAAGGCAGTTTAGACAGTTTTCTGTTGGCAAAATGAAACTTTAGAGAAACTTTTACAAGAAACGAGTTACACATATTGTAAGGATGAATGCTTTTTAATGTTTAGTTACATTTTTACTTTTTTTTTTTTTTTTTTTTTAGCTGTCTGCAGTTTTGTGGGGGAGGGAGTTCCTGAAGTCTTGACAATAAGCTTTTATTTGCCCGACGATAAATTGCACCAGTATTTATGCATTCACAAAACTTTCCTTGAAAAAAGGGTGTACTTGTACTGTATTGGCTGCAGAATGTAACAGCACCGTATTTGTTGCACAATTTGAATGTGAAACACCTGAAAAGGACAATTTGAGAATCGAATGTTCTTCACTCAGAAGAAGCTTTTATGCTAATTAAAGCATATATCAGTTTTATGAAGGGTAAAAAAGTTCAAAGTTGAAGTGATAAGAGAAGGAGATCTGTTCTTTGTTGAATTTAAAACATCTTAAATAGATTTTAAATGTAACATCATTTGAAAGTTACATATTGGTAATAAAGCATGTGAAGATTTTAAATGGCAGGAGTATTGCTTATTAACTAATACCTATCAATCTACTATACTGTAAGCCAAAACATTAACAAAAAATATATATTTTAACAAAAAATATACTTTTTAAAGCCCCTTTATTTAAGTATATACAATCAGCTATTTTCCAAATTGTCTTTTTATGATGTAATGGGGAGGCACTTAACAGTATCAAACCTAGATACTCATGACTATTTTGGTGGCCTCCTTTAGCTATTAAAAAAGGGTCTTGGTTCTGCTCCTCAACTTATCTGGAAAGCAGCTTTGTTAGGTGTTAGAAAAAGAGAGTTGGAGCCAGGAGAGCTCTGTATCAAATCCCCTCTCAGTCACTTACACTGAGTGTAACAAAACATTAGGAACACCTGCTCTTTTCATGAAATAGACTGACGAGGTGAATCCAGGTGAAAGCTATGATCCCTTATGGATGTAACCTGTTAAATCCACTTCAATCAGTGTAGATGAAGGGGAGACAGGTTTAAGAAAATTTTTTAAGCCTTGACACAATTGAGACATGGATTGTGTATGTGTGTCATGCAGAGGGTAAATGGGCAAGACAAAAGATTTAAGTGCCTTTGAATGGGGTATGGTAGTAGGTGCCAGGCGCGCCGGTTTGAGTGTGTCAAGAACTGCAACGCTGCTGGGTTTTTCATGGTCAACAGTTTCCCATGTGTATCAAGGATGGTCCACCACCCAAAGGACATCCAGCCAACGGCAGGCTAGTGGTCAAAAACAGCTCATTAATGAAAGAGGCCAAAGGAGGCTGACACGAATTGTGCAGAGCAACAGACGGGCTACAGTTAGTCAACTGACAGTCCAGTACAACATTGGTGCCGAAAGACCCATAAAAGAATGCACAACTCGACGTACCTTGACAAGAATGGAGTAGAGCAGCCGATGACCTAACAGAGTTCCACTTCTTTCAGCAAAACGCAAGAAACTGCGGTTACAGTGGGCTAAGGAATGAAAACAGTGGACACTGGAGGATTGGAAAAATATTGCCGGGTCTGATGAATCCCTGCTCCTGCTGTTTCACGCTGATGGGAGGACTAGGGTATTGAGAAAACCACATGAGTACATGCATCCATCATGTCGCGCGTCAGAATTGCAGGCTGGTGGTGGTGGTGTTTGTGATGGTGTGGGGTGTGTTTTCATGGCACACATTTGGCCCCTTGATAAAAGTGGAGCAATGTTTGAATGCCACAGGATATCTGAACATCATTGCCAATCATGTGCATCCCTTCATGGCAGCAGTGTATCCATCTGCTAATGGATTTTTTCAGCAGGATAATGCCCCATGCCACAAGGCTAGGATTGTCCAGGAATGGTTCCACGAACATGACAGTGAATTCAGCTTACTGCAGTGGCCTGCCCAGTCACTAGATCTCAATCCAATTGAACATCTGTGGGATGAGATGGAACAAGCAATTCGGAGTAGAGATCTACTACCAGCCAACTTGACTCAACTGTGGGATGCACTGGAGTCAACATGGGCCAGGATCCCTGTGGAACGCTTTCGACACCTTGTAGAGTCCATGAGCCGACAAATTGAGGCTGTTCTGAGGGCAAAAGGGGGTGCAATAGGAAGGTGTTCCTAATGTTTTGTACACTCAGTGTAATTACTGCATGATCCAGGGCTGGGCAAGACATTTTATCTACTTATGCCACAGGCTCATCCAGATATAAAAAATAAATAAAGGCAAGATCCTACTTATCACCTTATACACCACTGCAAATGTTTATAGTTGTAGTTCATGTTAAAAGCATAGGCAGTCATGATAAAAGCATGGCAAAAAAGACCATGAAACTTCATATGGGCATGAAATATCACAGTTAGCGTACCTTAACTAATGCATTCTTGTTGTTTATATTCACTTTGTATCATTCTGTTTCAGTAATTCGTCTTTCGTATGGCATTTGAAAAGAAATTGGAAAGCTATTCAATGGTGTCTGGGGTTGCCAGATGGATTCTGTTTGTACATCCTGCAAAAGCATGCTTTG
Source organism: Polyodon spathula (assembly GCF_017654505.1). NCBI lineage: Eukaryota > Metazoa > Chordata > Actinopteri > Acipenseriformes > Polyodontidae > Polyodon > Polyodon spathula. Next base: position 58,063,747 of record NC_054538.1, on the reverse strand, counting down.
GGCAATGATCGCTGATGTGAGTGGATCGCACTTTAGTCACAATTAGGCGACTCCTTAGTTCCCCACTTATGGAGGAGGTAGCCGCACCTCCCCTGTGGTGTTCTAACAGTTAAATGCAGGCCAGTGTCTTCAAGACAGGAGAAGCTAGGTAGTTCCTTCATTGAATCTTCAATAAGTGTCTTGTTAGGCACACCGCAGATTGACCACTTGTCCCATCAACGGTTGTCGGTATCTTTCCTGGCTGACAGAAGCATTAAGGCATGAGTCCAGAAAAGGTTCCTAGATTTTGGCGGCTGGGTGGTGGAGATATGATGTCATGATCGGTAGGTCTGGGTCGGCTATACTCTTACTGTACTCTCGGAGTACGACAGCGTCTCATCTGGTGTTTGATGGCGGGAGATTGGCGAGTACTGGTAGCCACGGTAGTGGTATAGATCGAAGTGCACCCTTGACCAATATCAGAGCTGAGTTGATTTGTATGTTGACATATCTCATGTATGCACCAGACGAGCGAGCAATACTCATCCGCCAGTATGACCAATGGTTGTATTGGGAAAGAAGGAGACAATTTTTTTGCAGCCTCTTCTGTTACATGTAAAATGTCACAGCCAATGTCCTTAACCAACCTCCAGGCAGAAAAGCAACGATGACTACACATTCAGTTATTACATCCTGGTGATTTAAACTTCCCCAAGGCCTCAATGGAGCTCTCAGAATCATGTCTAACCTTCAAGTACATCTACCATTAACCTGGCCCCCTGCAACACTCTGTCTCAAGTGAATGTAAGAAATGCATCAGTACAAATGTTGTTTTGACAAAAGTGAAAACCTATCTACAATGTGCAGTGGATTTATAATTGTTTATCTTCAAAATGCAACTGTTGTAAACAAAACTTAATACAGCAATTCCACAATGACACAGCATTTTTTCTTTTTTTAATCTGGGAAGGAATTTACTTATACAAAGGGATTTATTTTCTCTTTTCTCAGGCTAAGACTATACCACATGATCGGTCAGAGATTTCTATTTTTTTTTTATCATACACTGGATGTCATGACTTTTGCTGTATAGTCTGTTACTCTAAATTCTTACTTACATTTAACACCAAATTCTGACTATTTCCATTTGGCCTTGATGAAACCCAGGCTTATGTGAAAGCATATTAAACAAACTAATAATTTATGGCAGGATAATTAAATGGAAGGTACTGAGTTCTTTTGAACCTTTGCTATAACCACTCTAAACACATCCAGCTGTAAAAAAGTTTACCAAAGCAAAAAAAAAAAAGCTTTGCTGTTACCCTTGCATACGCTAATCAGCTATTTAACTGAGCAGCCAATTAACAATCAAAGAGAAGGAAAGAAAGTTCCCAACTATTTATTACTAGATGCTAATGAGATTTTTTCTGTTAAAGATCTGTCGGATTTTGATGACAGCACATCCTTTTAATAATGTTATTCAAACTGCCATAAAACAACAGAACTAATTTTAGACCAAAAAGCTGGCTTTGAAATACTTTTAATTAAAATCAGCAAACCACAAGTAGCAGCTTTACAAGTTATTAAGCCTGGATTCCCCTAAGCACCATGATAACATATTATGCATTACTTCTACACAGATGCTGTGAAATTATTCTATAGTTATGGTAAAAAAAAAATAATGACAGAAATGTAATGATTGAGTTTGATTGCTGTGACATTAAATGATTAAAATAGATTGGAAAAAAAGCTGGTGATTGTAGTATTTTAACCCACTTCCTTTGGCTTTTGACATTTTCATTCCACTTGTTGTAGAGTAGACAATGTTGTACATTGTTGTACATTATGACTGTAGACATCAAATTTACTCCAAAGTGTTTTAATACATCAAGTAAAAAAAAAGATCTCTGGTGAAGCAGAATTTCTTACATTTGACTAGTTAGACAATATCTGCTTACATACCAAAACGTACTTTTTATTAGTGATTTCCTTGTTCCAGAAACCTGGGAGTGATGACAGGTCTTGTGTTTGATGATCATATTTGTTCAATCTTCAAAATCTCGTTTTGCCAGCTGAGAAATGTGACAAAGTTTAACTCCTCTGCTGTCACAAGCTGGCAGAGAGACATTCATTCACAACTTTGTCTCCTTTCAGTTATTGAAATTCAGGATTTGCAGGCCTATTTCCATTCACCGGATTACAGCCACCAAAACTACCCATCATATGTTGCAGCGAATCTGCACATTTTTAAAGACTGTGTTCTTCTTCCTAGGTCTTACTTGACTGGGGATGAGCTGCTTAATCCTTATGTTCGTAGCCACAGTTTACGCTGGCCTGGAATTGGAAGTAAATTCCGATTAAAGGGTTCATTCATCATGCTCCACAATATGTGTATGTAATATGTAATATGTAATATGTAATTCCCTGTCTGGTGTAATTCAGACGATGTTTCCAAATCTAGCTCAAAATTGGATTAGACTTTTGTTTTGTGTGTACGTTAGATTTTTGGTTGAATATGTGCCCTGGGATACTGATATAAAAAGGACACTAATTTGTATAATTATAATAATTATGAATAGAATACTTATGGATTAATAACATATATCTTATGTTATCGTTCAAATACAGTGGGAAGAAGTTGCTTTTACCAAACTCCAACCATTGATGATTAATACGGGGTCTAGTGGTCAACTCACCATGCCCAGAAAGCCCACTAAGTGCTCTCATGTGGAGATATAATACAACCAGCATGGAAATAATGGTATTTTTGCCTTTTTACCGCAATTTCTAGTTCTAAACCATTTAAAATGTATGACTTTAGTGTCTAGCAAGGGACAATACCCTCATTCACAGTATGGCAGAGTCCTCCCGCACCTTTAGTTTTCAGACATTATAATATAGTACACTTGAGACACCATAAGATATCTAACATAGGGCCGGACCAAATCAAAGTTAGCACTTAGAGAATGAGGACACAAAAGCATTTGTGGTAATAAAACACAAGAATAATTCCAAGCGAAATCTCGTGGAACCAAAACAAACTTCAAAAAGCAGCTATCGCTTGTTGACTGCAAGTGGGTTGAGAAGGGGGAGTGGTTTGATATCGCCCGACCAAATCTACTCAATTCCAGCTATAAATCACATCGCAAGACTTTCGCAGGGTCGGATTTTATAGTCAACTTCGAACTTGTCGAAAACTATCGCGCATTAGTCAAATAGTAAAAAAAATAACATTAAACATCCTGATATTTGAAAAAAAAAACAGTACATGCCTCAAGACGTTCCACTGACCTCATATCGAACACTTAAACACAACACTGAATCATTTAAAATTAATAATTTACAGTATCAAATATTATATGTAATATTCCTATTATCATAATATGTGTTGCGTTTGTTGCACCCTTAAACAAAACACGCACAAGACCATTTTCTTCTTTAGCCTACTACTTTATTTTATTTTTGCCACAGTTCGAGTTAAATGTTTAATAAAGCAATACATATTATTTCTTTAATACATACAAACAATAAACTCTTTTCTACCCATGGAGAGCTTTGCGTGGAGCACTGTCTCTTTCAGTGATGGTAAAGCTTTTTAGATATATTTTATTTTATTTATTTTCTTTGTAGTAAGCTATGACTACGGTACATTTTTATTTAAATCCATGGACATACTCGCACATCATCTGTGACGTCACCTACTTCTGTTCAAAGTAATCATTTCTTAAAGGCACACTTCGATCAAAGTCAAGGCTAGCAAATGTAAACAAGCTAAAATACGAATAAATAACGTATGAATGTTTTAATAACTTTAAAGATATTAACTTTTAGTTTTTAACATTTGGTTACCCTTGTAAAGTAATTCAACATGTAGGCCTACACAGAAACATTTCATGAAGCCCAAACTCTTGTCATGTAAGAACAAGCCCACCGTTCCAGTACAAGGGATCACAAACATTATTATGGCTATACCGTGTCAGAGTCCGCTAGAAATCTGTGTAGATAACAAAATTACATAATACCTACAGTCCCTATTGGAAGTATTCACCCACCAATTTGTTGTGCTACAACCTGAAATCTTGATGCATTTAAATGGGATTTTTTTTTTTTTTTGATTTACACAACCTACTCAACACTTTCAATGTGTGAAAAAATGGGGGGGGGGGGGACGACACTAATCAATTAAAAATAAAAACCTGAAAAGTCTTCAATAGATAAGTATTCACCCCATTTGCTGTGACACTCCTAAATAAGCTCAGGCGCCTTCAGAATTCACACAATAAGTTAAATGGAGTCAGATTAAATACATCTATCTCTGTAAGGTCCCACAGTTGGGTTGTACATTCAAAGCAAAGATACTATCGTGAAGACCAAGGAGCTTTCAAAACAACTAAAGGGATAAAGTTATGGAAAGGCACAGATCAGGGGAGGGTTAGAAAAAGGTTTTAAAAAAATCGAATATCCCCTGGAGCACAGTCAAGTCGATCAGAAGTGGAAGGTATACGGCACCACCCAGAATCTGCTTAGAGCAGGCCGTCCTCCAAAACTGAGCAGCCGGGTAAGAAGGGCATTGGTCAGAGAAGGCATCAAGAGGCCAATGACAACTCTGAAGACCTACAGCGGACTGGGATGCTTGTCAGGGTAGAGGGCAAAATGGATGGAGCTAAATATAGGCAAATCCTTGAGAAAAACCTGCTTCAGTCTCCAAAAGACCTAATACTGGGAGAAAGATTCAACTTTCAGCAGGACAATGACCCCAAGCACACAGCCAAAGCAACACTGGAGTGGCTTAAAAACAAGAAAGTGAATGTCATAGAGTGGCCCAGTTAAAGCCCAGACTTGAATCCAATTGAGAATCTGTGGCAAGATGTGTCCCCATCCAGCTTGACAGAGCTTGAACAATTTTGCCAAGAAGAATGGGAGTATATTGCATGATCCAGATGTGCAAACCTGGTAGAGACTTATCCCAAAAGACTGTAATTGTTGCCAAAGGTGGTTCTACCAAGTATTGACTCAGGGGGTGAATACTTATCTAACCAATACATTTCAATTTTTTGGTTTTTCATTAACTGTTGTTTCACAATAATAATTATCTTGCCTCTTCAAAGTGTTGAGTAGATTGTGTAAATTAAAGGGAAAAAAAATCCCATTTAAATGCTTCAAAATTTCAGGTTGTCTCACAACAAACTATGAAAATGTCCAAGGGGGGTGAATACTTACTATAGGCACTGCATAATTGTAGCCTAACTGTCATATCAATCTCAGAAGCATCACTAAGTTTTTAAATTTGCCTTGTGTTTTCGACATCATAATAATAATAATAATAATAATAATAATAATAATACAACTACCCGACTCTGTCCGTTTAAATCAATCTGCAAACTAACTTTTTTTTGTTGTTGTTTTGTTTATTTTTTAATTAGCATTTTCATTTATAATACACAGATTTTCTTTGTTAACCGACATTTTTCTTTTTCTTTTTTTTTTAAAATCTTCGTTCTTGTGCAGTTATAGCCTACTATACAGCCTTGTGCACAACAGGGCTGTGGGCAGCACCGTGCCAGTCCGGTATGAGGATGCTGGCATTGCATGGTGCTGACACAAGCCAGGGCACGGTATGGATTTTCAGAATAATCATGAAAACAATGTGGCACGCTTTCATAACAGTGACAGAACAATGCAGCACGATGCTGCAGGCATGGTGGAAAAAGTGTGTGTTTCTCATTATTTTACACAATAAAATTAAAAGCAGATAATTGCTGTTATTATTATTGTTAAATGTATTTTATTATTATTACTACTAGTAGTAGTTTTATGTAATAGCATTCACTGATATTCACGACAAAACAGTAGTACACCATGCACTTGATATATCACGGGTGCGGGTGTCCAACACAAAACCGTGATATATCGAGTGCCACGATATAGCAAGATGCACAGAAAAAGAAAAACAAAAAGTCACAAATACTGTACAACCAAACTCTCATTTTATCGTGGGCCTCAGACACAGTATTATAAACAGGGCAGCAGAAACACAGAAAGAAATAGGAGGCTACATGCTGTGTAACCGTAATAAGCTTTTAAATTATGCACAATTGCTTCACAGATGAGAACGGGCAATAACTACATACAGTTGGGAAAATGGTAAAAGTAACAAATTGCATATGCCTATTACACTACTAGTAACAGTACCTATATATTACAGTACTAACAAAAATGCAGTAAAAAAAACTATGACTTTGTTATTCAGTGTGGTTACAATGGAGAAAAGTAAAAGTAATTGGTTACTTTTTTCTGCTTGGTTTTCTTGTTTACACTGATGTTCTTGCAAATTCACATCATGATGTGGATCTGCATGAGCTGAATAGTGTCCACTTCTGAACCGTCGCAACTCTCAAGGAATTGCAAGGCTGTTTGTAAGCCCTGCAAAACTTTGCTTGCATTTGGCACTGCCACCTCATCTGTGTCATCTTCGTCGGTGTCATTTTCTGCCCCAGGTTCTGTTTGTTTTGCAATAATGTCGTCATCACTCAAGGTTTCAAAACCTTCACAGTCGTCATTGAAATGTATCCATGTGTTTGCACCCACAAAATCGTCACTTACATTAGTCATGGTTTCTCCGAGTCCTGCAACAGCTGCGTTTTCGATATCTTCAGTATCTGCACATGTCGGTGTCACATCTTGCTCAAAGGCACCTCCCAAACCTTTCATCCAGCACTTCACGATTGATTCTGCTCTTATACGACCCCAGCAATGAGCAGCAATGTACACAAGATCCTTTACTGTTAGCGCTTTGATGGGTTCTTGCAGAGTAAACCACTCATTGACAAGAACTTTGCAAAGCAGTTCACGGTGGTAGTGTGTTTTAAAAGTTGAAATGACCTCTTGGTCTATTGGCTGGATCTTACTGGTTGTATTTCCTTGCAAGTACACAACCTTGATTTTGCCATCATTCGTAGTAAGTTCGTTTGCATGAAGATGTGCAGGACAGGTATCCAACAGAAGAATTGCTTTTTCTTCAAGATTTTTACATTGCAAAAACAAACGGGTTTGAGGCATAAATTAATTAAAAACATGACTTGAATATTTGGCTGGTCATCCAGGCATTCTTACTTGCTTCATAGACCACAGGCAGATTAAGCAAATTCACATTGTGGAAGCAACGTGGATTTTTACTCTTTGATGAGAAGTGGCAGCAATTGTGCTTCCCTGTTTTATTAGCTGTAAACAGCAGGGTGACGCGGTCTTTCCTTTGTATGTAGCCTTCTTTTTGAGGATCTTCCCTTGCATATTGTGACTTGCTGGGCAGCAATTTCCAATAAACACCACCTTCATCTGCATTATAGATCTGTTGTTCATTGTATCCACCGGCTTGTATGACCTCCTTCAGTTCTGCTGGATAATTCATAGCCGCTTGCCAAAACCAACCCTGACTAGCCTTAAATTCAAACTCCGGTCCTTTTAGTCGTTTTGCCAAGTCTTGTGCTTTTGTTTGCAGGATAGGGCCTGAAAGAGAAACAGGCATCAACTTTCATCCATCTTCTCACAGTTGATTTGCCAACTTTTAAATCACGAGCAACATCCAACTGTTTAGCCCCACTTTTCACTCGATCGATAGCTTTAAGCTTTTCTTTTACAGGCACGTTTTTATGTTTAGACATTTTTGTTTTAGCCTACTTAGCAAATAGTGTTGAGCTCTGCATAGAAAATTCAAATGCCAAATGTTTAACGTTCTCATAAGATTAATTATATTCGGAGCCATGCTCATCTAGACTATAAAAAAGGGGAGCCAACTGCACGACCGCGAAATATCCGAATCAGCAGTATAGTGGGGGGCGATATAACAAGTAGGTGGTGTACAACACAGATTTTTACTTTTTTTTTCATTCATGTAGATTTAATTACCTGTATTAATTCCATGTTGCTTTGTACCAAATTATGTTAATTACATGTTCAAGACATGCATTCAGAGGATCGTGAGAAGTGTTAATTCATGCATGAATCTTAAGGGGAAAATGTAACAAATAATTACATTTAACCATCCTCGGAGATAGAAAAAAAGCAAGGATGACAAGTGGAACGATCCAGTTACATCTGTTGTAAACCTGGGTGGCAATGATTAGATAAGTATATTTGGAATGTTTCTGTAATATAATTCTAAAATCTTACGAAGTTTAAACACTGCTTAATGACATGTGCATTTAATTTATAGTATGGTTGCTTTGATGCATGAGGAGGCTGTGTGGTCCAGTGGTTAAAGAATAGGGCTTATAACCAGGAGGTCCCCAGTTCTAATTCCACCTCAGCCACCAACTCGTTGTGTGACCCAGAGCAAGTCACTTAACCTCCTTGTGCTCTGTCTTTAGGGTAAAATGTTATTGCAAGTGACTCTGCAGCTGATGCATAGTTCACACACCCTAGTCGCTGTAAGTTGCTTTGGATAAAGGCATTTGCTACATAAACAAATAATAATAGAATAGAATATGACACCTACTGGTGCTGCACTTAAATGTTTTTTATACACCCATGTAAACCAATTTGAAAGAAAAAAGTTACTTTAGCAAAACTGTAACTAGTTACAGTAACTTATTACTTAGCATTTTTTTTTAACTAGTTACAGTTACAAATAGTTACTTCTCAGGCACAGCTTATGCTTTACAAAGATATTTCTTATTTTCATTTTGGTAAGGCTACAGCTTGAAATATTCTTTGAAGATCGGGCTTTGAACCCACTCCTGCTCTTTTCTGACATCATTTTCAAGAAAAGACATGTAAGATTTGATTTGCACTGTTGAAGCGCTTTTTGATTTCCATGTTATTCCAATATCCTTTTTTAAATGAAAATGCATGTTTGCTGTAATACTTCCTTTAAAAACTGAACACATGAGATCTACAAGGTGAAGGAAAGTGAACGGCAAGATGAGATTTATGAAATTGTTTGTTAGCTACAATTTAATCTCTCTAAAATCTCAATTTTAAACCTGAATCCCAGTGACCAATGAGATCAAAACTGGACTTGTGTTCTGCTGTTGTTATGTGCACTTTGTTTAGATGCTGAGAAATACAAAGTGAATCATCATGAAGAGTTTGCATCGTGGGAGCTTAAAGTAATCCAAAAATGGCTGCATAGTTCACAATTTAATGTTAAACCAATATTAATGTGAAAGTAAAAATCTATTCAAATTCACATTTCGGGAAAACACATTTGGATGTCTCACTGCCAGGTAAAATAATGTTTTGCAATTTAAACCCATCTAAGTAAAAACACTTGGTGATTATCTCTGCACATATTACCAGACTTCCATACAGAAAAGTAGGTGATACTGAGACTGTCCAGTGAAATGCCAATAAAACCATTAGGATGACTCGAGATATTATGTTGCATCCTTCCCACACTAAGACAGGGTAAGATAATTCAAGCCAATCTCTTTCCAATAAGTTTCAAGCTGTGTTTTGACAAATGTAAATTAGTCCCCTGGAACTGCAAATAAAATGGATAATAATTTAAAAATAAAAAGCATTATGAGGCTAGCCACCTCCTTTATGATTCATACAGCCACTGAATATAAATAGGTTATAGACAAATAAAAAAAATAAAATTGTTCATAAACATATTTTTCTTTGGTTATCCATTGAGAGTACACAGTCAATGGCTGAAAAATATTTTAAATTCAATTCCCGCTGTCGCACATTGGGAAATATTTTTTTTTTTAAATAATAAAAGCATGATTTGTTTAGTATTGGGTTTCTAATCAACCAATTTAACATGGAATGCCACTCATTTCAATAAACTATTCCCGGTCGTATATTGAATCGATAAGCATGTCATACCATATAACAATCTAGCAGCTGACTCACAACAGACTGTATATCACAAGCATATAAAATTATCTTGTTTACTCCAAACATGTCTTTTTCATTATAGTATAGAAGGATTTTGCCTGCAGAATCACATTTATATTTTCTTCTTTTATAAAGTAGTAAGGAAAAATCATCCTGGAAATAGTGGTTACATTTTAAATGACTTCCAAAAATGTAAGAAAGCCTACATACTTTGTGTGCCCATCTCTATATAAGGTATGCTTATAACTAATGCCGAAGAGAACAAGGATTTTTCTCAAAGCCTATTAGCATTCCTAGTTTAAGATGTCAGTTGTCACAAAATGTTTCTTTCTTATACCCCCATATGGTCCAGAAATAAATGTACAGGTCTTAAAGTCAGCGACAGTTATTTAAAAAAAAATTGAAATGTTTTATTTTAAATTAATTTGCTGTGTATGCAGTATGTCATTCTCACATTAACCCCCAATCATAACATCTTCCATTTTAACAGTAAACAAAGTGAAAAAAAAAGAGAAATCTCAGGTCTGCCTTCTTGCTCTTGAAAGCCTGGAATTAAAAGTATTGAAAGCATTGTTCAGGATAATGAATACCGATATATTTATTAAGTTTGTCATATTAAATATGTAGACCTACTAACTAAATAATTCTACTAATGTGCACCTTTTTGTTTACTTAAGAAGGAACTACAGGTTTGTTCATTTAATTAGCATATTTTTATAGCGTAACCTTCTTTCGCAGCATGTTTATGTCTTGTGACAAAAACATACCTTATGATTGGCTTGCATTACATTGTTGCCTGTGTGTTGCAAGAGCTTTCCAGGAAAGCCTCAGATTTTAATAAGTGTGCTTTTCTTTGGATTTAATACCAATGTGCCCCTACTAACAGAATGCTTTTTTTTTTTGACAATTACAGAATTTAGTTTTTCATTTCAGGAAACATATCGCTTCTCTAAACTGGGCCCAGATGATTACTACCCTAACAGTTCCCTGTCATCTTTTGGAGATTAAGTGAAACTGCTGTAACCACTAAGAAATGTAAAATAATGCAAACATTAACAACGTTCAAACCAGAGCATTGTTTCTGTTTTTAAATTACCCCCCTAGTTTCCATGACTGCCATCTAAACAGAGACCATTCTTACCCCAAACAGGGCCCTGTGTTATTAGCTATCTCATTAAGCTTTTTTTTTTTTTTTTATTATATATATTTTGCTTTCAGCTAGCCAGATGTTCACAACATGATCAGTGTTATATTAAGTGTATTCATTTTTCTGTCTCCTGCCCTATAATTACTGACAGTTACAGGCGATGCTTTAAAGTACGTATTTTTTCAGGGAAAAGTCTGTCAGAAGATTGTTACCAGCACTGCCAGTCCCCTGTGTTATCAGTACTAACTATTATGGTGCTGCACTCTTACAGAGAACATGTAGAACTGCAGCTGCAATAAGAGCTTTGTTAATTTGTGAGACACTTTACCCATCTTGGACTAGTGTCTTTGCTTTTCTTTCTGCTTGCACAGGAAATGCAGTAGAACAGGCTGATAGGCAGAGCAAATCATTACATTAATTACACGCTCAGTTAGCATTCTCTCTCCCCAAGTTTAGTATTGACTACTTCCTGAAAAAAATGCATTTCTGTATCAGTCAACTGTGACATTCATCTAATCTTTTCACAACTCGGCTCCTGGGGGAAGCTCTGCAGCTCTTTAAACAGATCAACAATTAATGGAGAGGGTCTTTACAATCAGAGAAGGGGAATTTAGATACCAGTATACGTTACTCATTTTTTATTAAAAACAAATACATTTTCTTTTTTTACATTTCGAGGGCACTGGTTAACTTTATTCTATACCTGTAAGCCTGCAGACCTGTTGAAATGTTTCAAAAAAAAAAAAAAACATAAATATTTTTATTAGGGCTGTTTCGATTAACAGATTAATCGGACCGATTAATTAACTAAAGAGTTGATTGCCGATTCACTTTCATTTCAATTTAATCATGCATTAGAAATGCATTCTGGCTAGAGAGAGAAATGTGTGCTGCTATTTAGGGAAGTGTGTTGATTTGAAGCACGCTCTCTCCCCGAAGTGATAGGATGCTGGTATTAAGATCATATAAAAGGGGCTAAACTTGTGTAAAAATCATAAATGTTGACTTGTTTTGTACAAGGATTGCTGATGCTGTGCTATGGATGTATATACCTATTTGGAATTGGAATGTTTATCTCCGTTGATTTAAATGATTGCCATGTGTCTGCAAAGTCATTCGGGTGGATTGCAACCAGCAGTGGTGAACGCTGTGGTAAAATCCAGCGAGGCACATTTATCCTAACCAACATAATAAACTGTTGATTTAGTTATATACCTCATAGTGTTTTTGTTTCGTGTTTGTGCATTGCTAATAATATTGCTGTTTAGTGGTTACCCCAGAGTGGTTAAACAGTACATGTAATGTGCTTCTGTGGCCCTTGGGGCTTGTGTGACTGAGTGATCAGGTCCCTAAATCTCTTTTATTAGGGCAATAGGACAGAATGATAACATTTCTTACATTTAGTAAAATAAAAATATAACAAACATTGTTTTAAAAAAAAACAATTTCCAATTGGGCTTATTCTGTGTTTAGATTATTTATTTTTTAAGTATTTCTCTGCAGGAAAGCCATTATAAGATCATTACTTTTTAAAAATGTGCACGCATTAATCTACCGGTTAATCAAGTAATGTCCAGAAATTAACAGATCAAATTTTTTTAGTGAGTAACAGCCCTAGTTGTATACACACACACGTGTCTAGTTTAAAAAAATCACTCATTGTATATAACAGCCCTATGTGTGTATATATATATATATATATATCTAGTATATATATTAGTATATATATAATACAGTCAAACATCATACATAAAATAAACTAACACGTCTATTAATTAATTTTTTTTCATTATAATTAATTTATATGACTCTTCTTTTTGTGCTATCCTGTAGTTGTTCATTTGTAAAAGGGGTATTATCAGTAAAAAAAGTGTATTTTTTCAGATTTTAATTTTAAAAGCCAGACATAAATTACAGTACAATATGCCTTACAGTCCATTTGAAGAGCTTGCATGAGATCACAGCCCTGGAATTCAAAACACTGACCAGCTGTGGGAACCATGGGAACCATAGAGAATGGTTGTCACATTGTATGGCACCCAGATATGCACCTCAAATGTGGCAGGGGAGAGAGTGCAGGCCTTGGATAAGCAGCAGGGATAACATTTTTGATGTTTTGAAGAACATAACAGTGACAGATTTACTTAGCATGTGAGGAAAGAAAAACAAGGATGTTTTAACACAAATCTGTTCTGACTTGAAGTACTTAGGAAAGTCTAGCCCCTTTCGGTTTCGCAGTGCTTTAACAACACTGTAAATGTCTCACGTTGTTAGATGAAGAAATATAAGGCACTAATTTAATTGCTGCTGTTTTTATTCATCAGTGATGTATGTGAAAAATTAAAATTCATGACTTGGCTCTTTATCTGGACAACTAGTTGCTACTGAATCATATAATAAAAGCACATTTAAAGGGCTCATAGTTAATGAAATAACTACATGAATAGTACCTGTTGTGCGCAACCATTTGCTCGGTTGAGCTGACTCATGCAGCTGTGAAAAGTGTTACTGCAATCATACAATGGATAGGTTTACAACTACTTCTGTCACCCAAAATGGAACATCCTTTTTCAAAAATTTTCATGTCATCATACTGTCATCTTTCTATTCTTTTCTAAATTTCGGGAAAAGCACGTGTCTAGCGTGCAACACCTGGAGAGGGTAGGCCAGAGCCAGTTTGATACAATTAGCATTGTTCCATGGGACAAAATGCATCAAATTCTAGGGACAAATTGAAGAATCATAGCTTTTCTGAGACAGAAACACACTTTCTTATCGCCTGTAATCCCACTGCAAATCTAATGTTAATAAATGTATTTTCACGCAACTTCAGAATAAATAAAACAAGGGAAAAAAATGTCAACCAGGGAAAGGGCACAGAGCTACGTCATGGCTTCCCCTTTACTGTCAAAAGTGCATTCTTAGAATTTTTTTACAAAACCTCTCTCAATAATTTCAAAACATGTTACTATGTTTGTACTGTACATTTTCTTTTTATTTCTTTACAGATTTATAGCCTTTCTTTGAAAATGAATTGATTATCATAAAATGACTTCCACTGACAGCACTTTGAAGTTTGTTGTAAAGTCATGTCAAAATCAAAAAGACCAGGGTAAAACAGATTTCAGGAGTAACAACCCTACTATCATAGCGTGATGGCTCTTTTTTTGTTGTAAACAGTCATTGTTGTCATTACACCATACAAGATTTTAGAACTCTCAGTTTTGATATACCTTATTCTTGCATATCTAACTGTAGGTAATGTCACCTGGAGAGTAAGTGTTCCCACTCTTATGTCTTCTTTCCTGTCACTAACCAACATGTTGTTTCCCTTAATGATTGATAGGCTTTACAGCCAATGACATGCTTTGACATAGAAGCTTTAATTAACTTAGCTGGGTTAAATAAAAAAAAACAACCAACCAAAAAAAAAAAAAACATTATACAGTAAATGATGTGATCATTCTGACCTTTCCCACAATTTGACTACAAAATACAGTATGTTTTGTTCCCAGGCATATGTTTAGCAACAGTAGTAGTCATTTCTACTTGCTGTCAGTCACACATTTGTGAGATACAATAAATGTTTTATGTTATCGCTTCAATCAGGCACAATAAAATGAATCTTTTAAATGAAAAGATGTAATTTTGGGGGGGTTTTTATGTTTATGGGCTGCGCTAATGGAATGGTTTATATTACATTAGGCAGGCAGTATCATGTTTAGTCCTCCTACACAGGATAACTTTTCATAGCTTTCAAAAATAAAGTGACCTTATCATGAAATTTGAAGTAGTTATTTTATAATGTGCAAATTCTGGAGGTGACACACATTGCTAGGAGCGTATTTGTATTCCTTCTGCTTCACCTAGTACCAGTATTCTATTCTAGCACAATATAAAGTGAACTTCAAAGAGGGCCAGGATCTTGCTCCTACAATGAGTAATGTGTGGCCTAATGAGTAATGATTAACATGGAAGACTGGGAAACAGAATATTATTGCTCTAATCCATAAGCTCAGACCATGCCACACTGGATAACCTTGAACAAATCACTCTGTTTAAGTTTTACCTGCCCTCAACCGGGGCAGAAGCAAGTACATAATGGATTTCAGAAGAATGGAGTATAAATACAGTGCCTATAGTAAGTATTCACCCCCCTTGGACGTTTTCACAGTTTGTTGTGATACAACCTGAAATCTTGATGTATTTCAATGTTTTTTTTTTTTTTTTTTTTTTTTTTTTTTTGATATACACAACCTGCTCAACACTTTGAAGACACTTCTCCGTTCTTAAAATTTTCATTTTTGAAATGACTGGTACAGAACCAATATTTCATAAGTAGGGGACTCCTCCAGTGTCACTTTGGTTGTGTGGTTGGGGTCATTGTCCTGCTGAAAGCTGAATCTCCTTCTCAGTCTTAGGTCTTTTGCAGACTGAAGCAGGTTTTCCTCAAGGATTTGCCTGTATTTAGCTCCATCCATTTTGCCCTCTACCCTGACAAGCTTCCCAGTCCCTGTTGATGAAAAGCATCCCCATGGCATGAAGCTGCCACCAGCATGCTTCACAGTAGGAATGGTGTTACCAGGGTGATGTGCTGTGCTGGGTTTGCGCCAGACATACCGCTTTGCATTTAGGCCAAATAGTTCAATTTTTGTTTCATCGAACCACAGAATCTTTTGCCACATCTTTTCACAGTCTCCCACATGCCTTTCTACAAATTCCAAGCGGGATTTTACATGGTATTTTTTTAAGAAATGGCTTCCTTCTTGCCACTCTTCAACAGAGGCCAGATTTGTGGAGTACCTCAGCTATTGTTGACACATGGACAATTTCTCCCATCTCAGCCATGGTACGCTGTCTTTCAGAGTTGTCATTGGCCTCATGGTGGCTTCTCTGACCAATGCTCTTCTTACCCGAGTGCTCAGTTTGGGAAGATGGCCTGCTCCAAGTAGATTCTTGGTGTTGTTGTATACCTTCCACTTGATGACAATGACTGACTTGGCTGTGCTCCAAGGGATATTCAATGCCTTTGAAATCTGTTTATACCCCTCCTATGATCTGTGCCTTTCCACAACTTTATCCCAGAATTCTGAAGGCAATTGGTTGCACCTGAGCTTATTAGGAGTGAATGAAGACTTTTCAGGTTTTTATTTTTTTCACACATTGAAATGGTTGAGTAGGTTGTGTAAATCAAAGGAAAAAAATCCCATTTAAATGCATCAAGATTTCAGGTTGTAACACAGCAAACTGTGAAAACGTCCACAGGGGGTGAATACTTCCTACAGGCACTGTAACAACAGTACCAGGAGAATGCAAGGGGTTTCATGGCTAAGAAATATCAGGGCTTTACATTTAGGTAGGTCTACAATGTGCCACAATCATGTTGGATTTAACAGAACCTATTTCACCAACTAACAATTCTATCTGCTTGGATATCATTATACTATTTATTTAGACAATAAATACACATACTGGATAAAAACAAGGAATGGCTGATGAATGTAGTTTGTATAGATGTATATTTATTTTTGATTAAAGAAGTTTTTTTTTTTTTAAAGCAAGATTTTTTTTTTTAGTTTAACGTGGCTCTGGATCTCACCTTTTGTCCCAAAGGTAGCCGACTGCAGTCTGAAGTCAACCTAAGCTAGTGATAGGATCCCTTCACCCCCAAAGGGGAGACACAGCTGCAATAAGAGCCAGCAAAGAGAAGGCGAAAGATAACTAACACTGAAAATGTTGAGATATAAAAGGAGGTTCTGTGGTGCTATGGCCTCATGCCTAGTATACAGTAATGGCAAACCACCTATTTCTGACATGTATCTCTTTTTATGACATTTAGTACACAAATTCAGCAGTTTAATTTTTTTTTTTTTATTATCCCCTCATGAATAAAAATAACTTCCATCCTACATAATGAATTTTGTTACTTTAAATGTAATTCAGTGATCTCACACACTTAATGTTAGCATTGTTAACTGAAATGGTGTTACCTGGAATTTGGTTAGCACCAAACATATTGTAGCAGAACATGTACTGGATTAGGTCTTTACCTGCAGCGGTCATTTTTTTTAAATAATTTTTTTTGTGGATGAAATGACTATGTAGATTTCAGGTTGTTTGTGTATTAAGGAGCCACACCTTTATACCAATGACTGGATGAACAAGCCAGGTGTAACCACATGCCAGTTTCAATTGAACGAGCAGAGACAAAATGTACCTTGTTACAATCCTGTCAAAATCGGTTTTCCGTTGATGAGGTTTATATTAAAATTAAAATTGCATATTCCAAATGATAATGTAATACAGCACTGCAAATGTACATTACTAAAATAGGGAACTATCAAGGGACATAAAGCCGTATTTTGTATTTAATCCACTGCTGAACAAGTTACAGCTTTGCATATATGTTTATAAACCACTTATTTAGGAATATTTGTGCATTAAGATTTCCAGTATTTTCTTATGCTTTCGATTTGAATGTTTTTTTGTTCTGGGGGGGGGGGGGGGGGGGGGGGGTCCTAAAATGTTTCATAAAACACTTTGTTGATGATTTACTTATCACAGAACTGGGCTACATCTGTCAAACATGTTCTTGTTAGAAAAAGCCACCAAAGCAGTGTGAATGCCTGCTAATAACGACAGCAATAAGCTGAGCTGTACACCACTAAATAGCTTCTCTTGCTGAGTGAGAATCTGGGAGATACTTTGTTTTGAATAATTGTGCAATACAGTGTGAGAAATTCTTTCCTTCTAATAAATAAATGATCTTACATCATATCCCTGAAGGAAGGTCCCATGGTGAGTGTGCCAAGTAGTAGCTCTTGTTTAATCCACTAATTCTGTAGGCAGACCTTTCAACTACATGGCCAGTGTCATTTAAATCCTATCCTTCTGTCTCAGTACAGTTATACAACACAATTTTTCCAATTATTTGCTTAATTTGAAATAGTAATAATACAAAGGTGTGTATACATATCAATGCAGTCACTGTTGATAATTATTTTAGAAATTCAAGTCAATCTTCTTGACTTCATCTTATGCCATATTCCTACTGACACTTCAGTTGTATATTTGTCAGTATTATACTTACACAGAGGCTGAAATATAGATACTGTAGCCAACATGGATAACACCTGGCACCCTCCTGTTTTTTTTTTTTTTTTTTTTTTTTTTTTTTTAAACAAGTTTGGCCTAGTCTTTAGATTTATGGCCCATTAACAGGATTTATGGCCCTAACATAGGCATAGATTTATTTTTTTTTTTTTTTTTTTTTTTAAAAAAATTTTGGCCTAGAATATCTATATAACTAACATATATATATATATATATATATATATATATATATATATATATATATATATATTAGTTACTTGAACACTGTTTAACACGAAATCTACATAAGGACATGAAAATATATAATAGTATTGAAAATGTGCCTCTGGTGTACTTCCTTGGCCACCATTAAGTAAATTGGAGAGATCTGAGTAATAGGTTTGAGCTTGCAAGCTTTTGGAAGATAGGACTGTTGAACTTCTCTTTCATTTTGAGGCATCAATAATGAGCCAAAATATAGTTTCTTCTTAAGTGACCCCTGCCGTGAATGTTTTTTTTGTACTTCTGCCTGGTTTCCTGGCTCGCTCCACTGAATTGCACATTGCCTACTCAGCAAGGTTGTGGCTTGTCTGTTCACTTTGACCGCATCCATGTTGCTGCTTAATTTCCACTCTTCTATTTACTGCAATACAAAGATTGTATTTCTAACCCACTGCCAGAAACAACTATCAGCTCTGGCTTCAACAGTTTAATAGATGCAGCTTTCTCAAGGCAAAGAAAGAAGCAAGAAAAAACGTATATATATATATATAGATATATATATTATATGATACGTATATATATATATATATATATATATATATATATATATAATATTCAATGATTAGGTGAGTCATATGAATGAGGTTGTGATGTCAGAAACAATTATTAAAAAGCATTCAGTAACAAATTAACCTGTACTGTACTACAAACAGATGTTCTGATAATAACTGATTGCTAACCTTGGACTGTTTGATTTGAATATGGACTCTGACTCATAGATTCCTTAGCATTGAAAAGCTAAATAAAATGGTTATGGATGTAACCCTGGTTCCCTGAAACAATATTTTTGGGATATGCCTGCCACAGGTCAGGTATTCACTGAGTATTTTGTAACAGTGCTGCCAGTAGGCTCCTCCGGAGAGTGATGTCCTTGGTCTCGTCTTCTGAGGGAACAAACAGTCATTCCATGGAGCTCACTTCCTCTTTTGCATCGAACCCGCGAAGCCGACCGATGCAACCTCACAGGTTGGTTATCGTCTTTTCTTTCAGGGAACTAGGGTTACATCCGTAACCTAAAGTTCCCTTTCAATTCGAAGATGACCACCAACAAAACTTTTTGGAAAATTATACCACAGCCATCGCAAGGGAGCTTGAGTGGAGACAGCAGATGAGGGACGTATCGAAACCGCAAAACCATGGTTAAGTTAACCACATTAAGTCGGTAGAACCTGCTAGTCGCAGTACATATGTTGGATAATGAGGCTTCTCTAAAGAGGGCGAGGCCGGCATTACTAGTCGCGGTAGTCCGGCATTAGTATATGCAGTCGAAACTGTGTCCACAATCCAGTAAGACAGCCGCTGCTTCGAGAAGGTTTGACCCGGGGTCCTTACACATGATAGACGAAGAGCTAGTCAGACTGACGCAGAGCTCTCATCCTGTCAACATAACATCTCAATGCCCTAACAGGGCAGAGGGAGTTTAGTCTCTGATCCTCCTCAGAAGAAAATGGCGGGGGATGGAAAGCATCTAGCTCCACTGATTTAAGTGGAAAGCCGTAACCACCTTAGGGAGGAATGCAGGGTTCATGCACAAATATACCCTGTTTCCGTCGTCCCAGAAATGCATACAGGAGCTGTGCACAAACAGAGCCTGTAGCTCACTGACCCACTTGGCGGAGGTTATAGAGAGGTGTTTCAATTCTATCAAATGTATAGGCTCAAACAGGGTC
Source organism: Polyodon spathula (assembly GCF_017654505.1). Taxonomy (NCBI): domain Eukaryota; kingdom Metazoa; phylum Chordata; class Actinopteri; order Acipenseriformes; family Polyodontidae; genus Polyodon; species Polyodon spathula. Next base: position 58,043,734 of record NC_054538.1, on the reverse strand, counting down.
TTAGTGAGAGCCTCCAGTACATGATCTAGACTCCACTCAGGGAGGACATCCCTTCTAGATGGACATAACCGCCAAGAGCCCTTCAGAAAACGGGTCGCAAGGAAATGGGCACCTTGAGGACATCGAGTCAACAGAGACATGGCATGCAGATATGGCTGCCAGGTACACTTTCAGCATACAGTTCTTGCAGGAATTGTAGAATAGTTGCTATAGGGCAAGAGATAGGGTCATGACCCCGGGTCAGACAAGAATCTTGAAAATGTCTCCATTTGTCAGCATACAACGACCTTGTGGAGGAGGCCCTAGAGTTCTGCAGTGTACCTACAACCTCATCTGAGAGCCCTAAAGTGGACAGATGGTCCTGTTCAGGGGCCAGACCCATAATTGGTTTTTGCCTGGTTCTGGGTGCAAGATCGTGCCTATCGCTTGACTGAGGAGATCCAGGAGTTGCGGAATCTTCCAGGGCTCGCCTTGTAGTAGCTGGCAGAGTTGAAAATCAGATTATCCTGGGCCACTGGGGGGCCACCAAGAGAACTGTCATCTTCTCTCTCCGGACTGTCTCTAGGAAGGCCGGGAGCAACGGTATTGGTGGGAATACATACAAGAGTGTCCTGGGCCACTCGTGAGCTAGGGCGTCGACACCTAGTCATCTGCCGAAGCGGTGGATGGAGAACCATAGGGGATAGTGAGTCGTTTCCACGGTAGCGAAGAGATCAACTCGGGCCTTGCCAAACCGCTCCCAAATACGCTCCACTACCTGAGGGTAAAGTCCCTCCGTCAAGAGGTCCGCCGCCCGATTCACTACTCCAGGAAGGTGAACAGCCTGGAGGGATAGTTCTCTTTTACCCACGTCAATAGTCAGAAGGCTATGTAATCCCGGAGACCGAAATCCTCACTGGCAGTTGACATATGCCACTGCCAACAAGTTGTCTGTCCGGACCAAGACATGTCTCCCTTGGAGCGCCAGGAGTAAATGCTGGATAGTGAGGTGAACTGATCGCAGTTCCAGCACATCAATATGCATGGATGTCCAACAGCCCGACTTGGGATGAACAGGAACATGAAAATACGCGTCTTAAGTCCACAGTGGTAAATCAGTTGCCCGGCCGGACAGACTGCAGAATATGATGGTGTGTGACCATTTGAAACATCCTCTACCACATGAACCCGCTGCAGTGTCTCAGGTCCAGGATGGGGCGATGGCCATCATCCTTTTTCGATACAAGAAAATACCTTGAGTAGAACCCCTCGTCTTGGGAGGTGGATTCTACGAAACTTGTGGCTCATTTGAGTAGTAATGCAGCTACTTCTTGCTTGAGGGCCGAGACCTGGAGAGGTTCACTCACGGATATAACCATGATCCCTCGAAAGGGAAAAGGACCTGCATGGAACTGAAACGCATAACCGGTGTGTACAGTGGTGAGCACCCAAGAGTCCGAGGTGCAATTGCACCAATATTGCAGCTGGTGTTGTGTAAAAGGATGTTTGGGCTGCTGAAGCTCTGGTGGATCCTGCCAAGGGGGCTGTGTGGGGCATCGGTGGAACTGCCTCCGGGAGTGCTGAGGGCATCCAGAAATGAAGGCAGTATGGCTCTGAGGTCCCGAGGGAGTAGAAGCACTGAGCCACCGAGGCTCTGAAAGGTGCCAAAGCACAGAGGGCATCTGACTCTGGTGCACAGAGGACGCTGAAGCACCTAGAGCACTGTGTGCACCAAGGAGGCCCGAAGACACAGAAGCATCGAGGGATAATGAAACCTGAGGGCATCTAAAACTCTGGAGCGCCGAACTCTGGAGCGCCGAATTTTGGAGTGCCGAAGCACCAAGGGGTCACCAAGGCTCTGAGGCCCCCGAAGTACTAAAGTGCTGGGGTGCCGAGGGTACTGGGGACAGGCGCCTAGCCTTAACTGCGTGCAGTCACACAACCTGGGGTACTGTAGTTTGTAGCATATGCTGGGGTATATACACAGGCTTGAGTGGCTGAAGTTAACAACAGGAAAGCAGTATGCAGAAGCGCACAGTGCTGCACCTGCCTGATCTTAACCACGTGCAGTCACACGACCGGAGTGGAGCACAGGCTCAAAGAGCTGCGGTAGACATGGGCTGAACTGCTTTAGTAGACGGAAGAGAGTACTCTGAATGGTTTTTTTTTTGTCTTTTTTTTTTTTTTTTAAAGTCCAATGCGCTGAGTTGGGCGGACTGGCCGAGACAGCCGGGCAAGGTAGAACCAGGCTCTAATGGAGGAAGCACATGTTGTCTAATGTTTGTAATTTTTTAACTGCAAGATCAGTAGAAGAAAAAAACACACATGCAGACACAACAACCGAGCTGTGGGGGTAGAGCAGTCACCACGCCCGACAAGTAGGCTGAAGAGAGTATTTCTTATTTTTTTTTAGGCCAAGCGCACTGAGCAAGAGTCGACTCAACAGAGGGACCCGGCAGAGCCAGGCCCCGGTGGAGGAATCATGCGTCTCTTTTTTATTTTTTAGCTGCAAATAGCAGGAGAAAATAAAATATAACAGCAGATGCTGCGGATTAGAAAATGATGCAGACTGATGAAAAGCAGAGAAAGAGTAACGAAGCGCAGTTGCCCAGTGATTATAGCTCAGTTCACAGACATTGAGTTCATGATTCCAGGGAAGTGGCAAGCCGACTTCCAGCAATATTTTAATGAAAAATAAAGCAGGATAACCCGTAAAACCCTAATGAGAGCTCTTTCATACAGACTCAATCACAGCAACTTCTTTGGGTTAGTACCTTACCTTACTGTGGTGAGAAGCAAAAGAGGAAGTGAGAGGAGTGACTTGTTCCCTCGAAGGCGGGACCGGGGACATCAGTCTCTGGAGGGGCCTATCGGCAGCTCTGACATACAAAACTCAGTGAATATCTGACCTGTGGCTTGCTTATCCTGAAAGTATTGTTGGTGGTTGTCTTTAAATTGCAAGGGAACATTAAAATGATTGTATAATTGGGAAAACCATAAAGGTAAAGCAAGTGAACTGTCAGAGGTCAATCAAGACTGTGTGGTTGGACTCATCGACCCAAAAAAGGGAGAGGCAGCTGCAAAGGTGTAAGTGATTGGGGTTAACCAGTGATTCACTCCTCCCTCTAAACATGTTACAGTAATCTTAGGACCCAGCTGTGCACTTTAGTCACCATCACAATTTTTAAAAATCTGTTCATAATGTTTTTGTTGAAACTGTATTTCCAAGATTCATTTTCCAGTGTTTTTCACAACTGTAGGGATTTCGTAGCAGTTAGGCTGTTATATAACTGTAGGTCTCCCAATGTTTGTTGTAGAAAGACAAACATTAATGACTGTCCATGGTACTGTTTAAATTATCACCATTAATACCAGGAATTCTCAAAGATCGGTTTTCTTCAGAGTTACCAGTTGATTTGATTGGTAAAAGGATACAGAACTTAACACAGTTGTTTAATAATGCATATCTCCATGGAAGCTGGAAGACAAAAAGTCAGTCACCTTTGACCTGTATAACCCATATTGCTGATCTTCTTGATGCAAATGAAGCAACGTTCGAAACCAATGAAAACGTTGACATCCACACTTACAGACCATTAGGATTCATTTATTATGGGAGATATTCAATTTACATTTAGTGATATGACCCAGGAGAGCACTAAACTGGTCCATATGTGTAAGTGTAAGTAGTTTAGGAGCCTCAAAGATTCAACTCCCCATGGGAAATGCAAACTGAAGTGGTATAGGTTAAAAATTAATGGGCTCAGTCTAAAAAATCAGTTGTTGGGCCTCCTGTAGGAATTATAGAAACACTGCAGATGTATAGTTACTGTTGAGCATGTCTATTAACTGATTAACAGATAGGAAGCAGAAAAAACTGTGCAAGTGTTATGATTAATTTTAAACATTGTGGCAGGTGATATATTTGAACAAATTAGCCATTGATGGCTAATCATCCAATTCATCCATACTGTGTTTTTAAAGCAATGTTGTGTTTATATAGAACATGAGCTGGAAATCTCACCATTAATGTTCTTGAGCCAATCAAAAACAACCTTGTGTTCCATTATTATTTGTTTATTTAGTATGAACTATGCATCAGCTGAAGAGTCACTTACATCTACACTTAAACAACAACATCTCAACCAAAAGATGGAGTACGAAAAGAAAAAGCGACTTGCTCAGGACCACACAGTAAGTGAGCCGGGATTTGAACGAGGGACCTTCTGATTACAAGCCATTTTTTTAAACCACTGGACCACACAGCCTCCTAAGGATGTTGTACTTGATACAAAGTATGTAATACACATGCAATACAAATACATAATACTATATATATGTCAACATCAGATATGTATGCTTCCTACTGTTAATTCCATGTAAACAGCTCAAAACATGATTTATGGTGTGTGTGGGCACAAACAATAGTTTCCCTTAACTCACAATAACTCAATACATTTCTAGTGGCGCCATTCTCCTTGTGAAATACTTTCCTTTTTTAGAAATGACATCCAGAGAATGGACTTCATTTTTTTTTTTTTTAAATAACAATAATAATAATTTTTAAAAAAATTAAGCAGACCAACTTAAAGCAGAGTAATTATTGTAAATATTTGTACCAAAAAACTTCAGTGTACAAAATTGAAGGCACCTGAAAGAAAAGGTTTAAAAGATTAAAAAATATTATATTTTCAGGACGTTTCAGGCAAAAAACTTTGTTTAAGTAACGTTAAGGTTTGGTTGCAATAGTCCGAAAGTTTTGGAAATATGCAACCTTAACTCTGCACCTTTATGTGTATGTTTCCCGTCAAACTTGACATCATCAGTGACATGGGTAATGACATCACTAAGCACATGACAAATTCTCCCAGAAGACTGGGCATATGGACATAACACTGGGAAATCATAATCCTTGTGATTGGTAACATGTTCAGTAACTACATGCAGCCACCTCAGAGCTACAGTATCGGTGGACAACACAGTTCCAGGCAGCTTACAGGCAAGCTTGCAGGCGCCCGGCCAGACCACAGGGGTCGCTGGTGTGCGGTGAAACGATGACACCGTGGCCGGACATCGCACGGCCAATTGTGCGCCGCTCCCTGAACTCATGTATAACCAGTTATGCAGAACTATGGTTCCTTTCCATTTTAAATAAAGAGACTAGCCTAAGAACCACATGGTTCTATGTAGACATGTTATTATCTACAAGTTAGTGTAAAGTACTTTTCTTTTAATTGATGCTTACAAAGAAAAACATGAGGAAACAATACAGAAGCCACAGAAAGGGATAATAGCCAGATACGAATTAAGAGAAATAAGATGTACTGTACACAGAAAAGGAGATTATACTGCTATACCCTTACTTTATTTGTCACATGGTATGTCTATAGGGATCATACAAGCTTTAAAAGGCAATAGTAGTTTGTAATTAGGAAGAATGTAATACAGGTACTACAGCTAGCTGCAACCCCCCCCCCCCCCCCCCCCCCCTTGAAGTGAGGTCTACATTTTGCTCCCAATTGCTTTCTCTATGGCCATCATACTGAGGCCATACACTACAGTTGCATACCCTTTAATGGGAGGTTTTAAAATGGTAATGACTAAGTGGAAAAAGTGGAGTGGTCTTTATAATAACAGTTTAGTTTTCACCTCAGGCAAAAAGGGATTGTGCTCCACCAGCTCACATGCACACAGATGTGTCTTCCTCTCAGCTAGCTAGCTAGCTAGCTGAGGGCAATCATGTCGATCTGCTGAGGAAGACAATCACATCTGCGTTTCATAAGCTCTAACTCCCAAAAAGATTAGTACATTTGGAAAGAATTTACATTTATTTAAAAAACAGTGTCATTTAGATTTTGAAAAAAAAAAACCAAAAAAAAAAAAACAGAGATGACATAGCAGGGGGTTTCCCTTGGGCAGGACTCCAGTCACGGGGTTCTAGATTTAAAATAATAATGTAAAAATATTGAAATGGAGTACAGATGCAAATTTAGAAAGAAAATACCATAATCCCAGATGAGTGTTCAAGGTTTTTGGTTTAAAAGCAAATACAAACCAAAGCTTATTTTTACATTTTAATTCAGTTTGTATAGATGTTTATGGGTGGAGGTAGCTTTAACAGCAAATATTGTATTACAAGAATATTGAGATGGAAATATTGAGTCAATATGGAATTGTGAAGGGATCATTAAACATTTTTTTATTTGTTTTAAGTCGCAAACTGTATACTGTCTATATCGATCAAACCCTTTAACCTAGAAACAAGTGAGGTTCAAACCTGTCTAGCAGTAATAAAAAAGAAAACCTTTTAGTTCAATTTCTATTCATATTTCACAAAGTGACTTGTGCATAAATTAATAGCACAATAAAAAAAAAAAGGGAAAATTAGGGAACTTGACTTCCACTACACTGCATGCCCATACATGTGCAACTATATATATATATATATATATATATATATATATATATATATATATATATATATATATATATATATTTATATATATATATAGAGTGAAATGAAGCAACACTTGAGCTAAGCTTGAAACAAACTACTGTAGTTCTGACAATCCTGAACAAAGCGCTTGTCTTCCACCCTTGATTATGAGGTTAATGAAAGCTTGTTGTTCAGAAACACCCATTTATGCCCTGAAGGAGACAGAAAGGGAACCGACTCCACCAGTTGGTCTGATGTTCAGAATTCATATACATTTCTGACACAAATTACCGGAGAGTGGTTTGTTGTTGCTTTCAGCTGTACTCCTCCAGATATAGGCCTGTTTAAAACTTACATTCTGCACATTCCTGACTTCACAAAGTAAGGCCATTGATTGTACATGTCTAAAGACTTCCTACAGTTAATATGATTTAAACAAAATGTTTCCATAGTTCGGCTTATGCTCTGGAAACAAAACTTACCAGAATTCCAGAATTTTGCACTTTAAAAAATGTACCTACATTTTATTATAAACAAATATTACCTTTATGACAAGGCTTATGTTGCCATTTAAACAACTAGGGATGATTGGTTGGAGAATAAGGGAAGGTCAAAATTCAAACAAATTAATCATGATGTCATTACGCTTTGCTTGTTTTTATTAATATTTTCAGCAAAAGTCTACACCAATGATGTTTTTTTCTATTTTATTTCCTCTAGTTGGACAACCAATCACAATAGAATTATTTTGCAGTTGCAATGAAACGCTTTAGTTACCAAGTCGGGTGCACTCTTTGAAGTTGGTGAAGGTTGATATCTTCGCATTGAGAAAGCTTGTGGGCAGTGAGGTGGCAACTGTGCTGGAAGTGTTTAATGTGCAAAAAACAGTGTAGCAGCAAATCTGCAAAGAGTTACTTGATTACTGAATTTATTTTGCTTCAGGGTTACAAGACCCTCCTTTTTGGCATAATTTGCCAACAAGGACATGGGGGGTTTATGCTAGGTTACACGAAACCATACAAATTCCAAAGGGGCAAGATTACTATGGTCGTTCAGCTTTGCTGCAACTACTGTATATCCAGCAAGGTGGGTGTTAAATAAATGACACTGGATATATTTCCTCTTACCCTACTGTCAGACTTTGCTTCAGCTGTCCAGAAACAAAAGTAACATTGATTTTAGCATTTTCAAGCGGTAATTTTGCATATTGTTGTTTCTGTTGGAATTTAAAAGGAAATCCATGTTAATTATCATAATTTATCAGGAATTTGCACTTGGAAAAGGAGGGTTTTAATTAACACAAGAGTATATATAAAACTCACCTTGAAACAGAAATTGAACAGACCACAGCTGTGACGTCAACAATACTGAGAGAGAAAACAAAAACACAGGACCAGGGTTAATTTCTTAAAACTAGCTAGATAATTAAATGTTTGTAGTTAACATTTTTAAGCCTTTTTCTATACTTGTGGCTATGAATTGGAGTTATTCACTTGTTTTAATCATCTGTAACCTTATAGAATGTTTGAATTTCTAAAATGATATACCGTTATTTGCACCCAGTGTATTGTTACAGAAATTATCAGTGCAACTAAGCTATTTTAACTCTGAATACGTTTATTATGACAACTGACCTCTACTGCATTACAATAAAGTTTCTTTACAGGCAACAGATCATTGACAGATTTTGCCTAAATGTACACTCACAGGACCCTATGATTCTAATATATACAATTATACATGTAGAATACCCAGGAACCTTAAATTCTTGTAACCTTGGGAATATGTATTTCTTCTGTATAGGTTCAGTAGCCAAAGTCAATGTTAACAGGTCTTCCACTGCAATGGAGTCTTGTGTTTGTTCCTCTCAATGATATAGCTTTGCCAAACAGAGTATTGCTAGTATGTCTGCAGTAGGGACATATCTCCAATGGTTCCTTCCACTGGGGCCGTTTCCTCCACTGAGCAGCAAGATTATTCTTCAATTCCTCCATCAGAGGAGAGAGATAGATAAAGGATTTTACTTATTTTAGAGGTTCGTAACCCCTTTTAAAACAGACCCAGACAAAAAGAATTGATGTTTTTATAACACTTACGTGACATTTATTATTTTACAGAAATAAAAGATGAATCAAAACAAAAATCTAACTAACACATGGAGTACTAACTAAACTTTTTTTCTTCAATTCCTAAGTAACCCATCAGACAATTAAGCCATTTACAGATCAAACAATACAATTTTAAACACACACAAAACAAGGTTTTACACAGTAAGTTTATGAAACCACACAGGTCTCTTCATACTGCCAGCCTCTCTCTTCACACAAACTGGAGACTGTCCTGAACAATATACCTGTATACCTGCCTGCAAATAACAGGCAGGTGACACTAATTAAATAAAATAAATCAATTAGAATAAATAATTACACCTGTGGCTGTGCAAACACATGCACACATTTTTTATCTGGCAGTGACAGATATTAACCCAGTCCCTGCCATCCACTAACCTATATATATATATAATATATATATATATATATATCAGATATATATATATATATATCTATATATCTATAAGATTTTTAAGGGGGCCAAACGATTTAATTTAAAGGGGGCAAACGATCCTCAGTGAGTTTATATTACTATATATACAGCTCTGGAAAAAATTAAGAGACCACTGCAAAATTATCAGTTTCTCTGGTTTTACTATTTATAGGTATGTGTTTGGGTAAAATGAACATTTTTGTTTTATTCTATAAACTACTGACAACATTTCTCCCAAATTCCAAATAAAAATATTGTCATTTAGAGCATTTATTTGCAGAAAATGACAACTGGTCAAAATAACAAAAAAGATGCAGTGTTGTCAGACCTCGAATAATGCAAAGAAAATAAGTTCATATTCATTTTTAAACAACACAATACTAATGTTTTAACTTAGGAATAGTTCAGAAATCAATATTTGGTGGAATAACCCTGATTTTCAAGCACAGCTTTCATGCGTCTTGGCATGCTCTCCACCAGTCTTTCACATTGATGTTGGGTGACTTTATGCCACTCCTGGTGCAAAAATTCAAGCAGCTCGGCTTTGTTTGATGGCTTGTGACCATCCATCTTCCTCTTGATCACATTCCAGAGGTTTTCAATGGGGTTCAGGTCTGGAGATTGGGCTGGCCATGACAGGGTCTTGATCTGGTGGTCCTCCATCCACACCTTGATTGACCTGGCTGTGTGGCATGGAGCATTGTCCTGCTGGAAAAACCAATCCTCAGAGTTGGGGAACATTGTCAGAGTAGAAGGAAGCAAGTTTTCTTCCAGGACAACCTTGTACTTGGCTTGATTCATGCCAAAGCTGCCCGATTCCAGCCTTGCTGAAGCACCCCCAGATCATCACCGATCCTCCACCACATTTCACAGTGGGTGCGAGACACTGTGGCTTGTAGGCCTCTCCAGGTCTCCGTCTAACCATTAGATGACCAGGTGTTGGGCAAAGCTGAAAATTAGACTCATCTGGGGGTGCTTCAGCAAGGCTGGAATCGGGCAGATTTGTCTTTGTGAAGGACGCATGAATCAAGCCAAGTACAAGGTTGTCCTGGAAGAAAACTTGCTTCCTTCTGCTCTGACAATGTTCCCCAACTCTGAGGATTGGTTTTTCCAGCAGGACAATGCTCCATGCCACACATCCAGGTCAATCAAGGTGTGGATGGAGGACCACCAGATCAAGACTCTGTCATGGCCAGCCCAATCTTCAGACCTGAACCCCATTGAAAACCTCTGGTTTGTGATCAAGAGGAAGATGGATGGTCACAAGCCATCAAACAAAGCTGAGCTGCTTGAATTTTTACGCCAGGAGTGGCATAAAGTCACCCAACATCAATGTGAAAGACTGGTGGAGAGCATGCCAAGACGCATGAAAGCTGTACTTGAAAATCAGGGTTATTCCACCAAATATTGATTTCTGAACTCTTCCTAAGTTAAAACATTAGTATTGTGTTGTTTAAAAATGAATATGAACTTATTTTCTTTGCATTATTCGAGGTCTGACAACACTGCATCTTTTTTGTTATTTTGACCAGTTGTCATTTTCTGCAAATAAATGCTCTAAATGACAATATTTTTATTTGGAATTTGGGAGAAATGTTGTCAGTAGTTTATAGAATAAAACAAAAATGTTCATTTTACCCAAACACATACCTATAAATAGTAAAACCAGAGAAACTGATAATTTTGCAGTGGTCTCTTAATTTTTTCCAGAGCTGTGTATATATATAAAACCACAACGGGCTGCGCAGTTGTCATGATATATAACATGTCTGGGTCTGGGGTGATGATAAGGCCCGAAGGATAAGCCAAGGGCCTTTGACCACCCCAGAAGTGGTATATATCATCGGAACTGCATGGCCTGAAGTGGTTTATACCGCTTATAACATGGCTACCTGTCATTTTGGGGGATAAAAAAATAATGAAAACACATTTATAATTAAGACAAAACCAGAAACTTTTATTATGTCTACATCTGCAGTGTAATATAGTCCCAAATTGAATTTAATTTATTGTTAGCCATTAAAAATATATTACACATGTTCGTTTATTGTGAGTTTCTGCATCGAAAGAGGCATCTCACTAGAAACTAGAGGACTGAACACATGCTGATGATTGGCGGAGTTTCAAATGACACCAAGGAAGTAAGGGGTGCAGTTGCCATGGATGCTGAAGCTGTATCTTCAGGTGAGTTTGTGTCCTCGTTATATGCGAGGCACACACATTCGAATCCATTTTCATCCTTTTGGATCTCAAAAGATGTTTTTGTTAGTTGTTGGACACCCTTGCATCCAAGTCATGCAAGATTAATTTAAAGATCAAACCAGACTTTACGTACCAATCTGATCGGGGCGTCAAGGGACAGGCCTCAGTTTCCCGCAGATGGTTAAAATCCAGGCCGGGAATTCGGGTGGTCGTATCTGGCCTTGTCTTTACTTGCTTTTCTAATAGTTTTCATGACTGACAGGAATACATTATTGCGGTTTTTAAACTTGCTAACAGCAGATATGTTAAAGCTTGTACTGTTAAAATATCTATTTAGTCAGCACAGCGTTATAAAACTGGAGACTGAATACCCAGTTGAACTTCTTGCACTGGCATAAAATTCCCTTAGTGTTGTTGAGATTTTTTTGTACTTATTTCCTTAAAATGAATGTCCACATATTTTTCTTTAAACCAGTCTTTAAGTACATTAACAGCCCATGCTGTATTTTATTTTGTGTGTTTTTTCAGTCTTCTGTTTCATTCAGCTGTTCCTCATCTTCTGTTATGTGTCTACTCTTGACAGTTGCTGGTGCACTTATTTTATTTATTTATTTTTTTCAGATGGACTGCTGTCTTCACTCAGAAAGTTGGCGTTGTACCAGTTATCTGGAGTTTCGTCCACAAATTAAAAGAAATAGGTGGGATGTCTAGCTATGTTATATAATCTTCAATTTTGAACAATAACTTTTTTTTTTTTTTTATTCAGAAAAAAAGTTTTACGTTGTACAGATATAGAACAGTTAAAATAGTAAATGTGAATTTATTGATATTAAAGGTAAGTTATAAATTACAGGTGGAACCCTAGTTTGACAAGCTGTTAAGAAAGACATGATGCTGTATTATTGTTTATTTAATGTCAACTATGTTCATTGTTTTTTTGGGGTGAAATAGCCACACAAATGTAAGCGTAAAACTGTAAGACCAACAGCACTATGGAATACAGCCAGTTGTTTTGAGAATAGTATTGAAGCTTGTTTTCAGTACTGTATTCAGTTTATATTTTGTCCTTTTTTAACATTTAAACAAAATGTGAAAGCAATGAACTGATATGTATGTGCATGCAAATAAACACAGTGCTTCACTTGTTTCAGTTTTACATTTAATGTGCTTGTATTTAATGCTTCAGTAATGCTGTCAGATGTGCTTTGCAGAATGACGTTATATACAGTGTAAAACTCAGGTTTAGGGCTATCAGAAAAATACTCATTTTTTAAAAAAACCTTCAGAGTGCAATATATCTATGTGTATTCCTGTTTTTGTAAACATCTGAAAGGTCTTTAATACAAACCATTGCTATGATCTCCATTTGTTTGGATGAACAGGTTTCTACTGCATGTTATTCTTAGTTAATTTTGAACTATGGTTGAAATGATATAGTGCATTCCAGCGCTTTTTTGGGGAGAACTCGATCACTGTCCCCCAGTCAAATCTACCCTAACTCTATCGTTTTCCCATTCTCTCACCTCTAGGGAAGTATCGGTTGCTTCCCAGTCTTGGAGGCCGATCGTTTCGGTCTCACCTCCGCGAGGGCGGCTCTCCGCAAGTCAAGGGGAAAACCCTGTACTCCTTACTATATACTATCATCTGTGACAGGCTCCCTTTCTGGAGACCTCTTCTTTGTATGTCTTACTTTCTCTTTTCAGCGTTCCTGTATCCTCGCATGGCCTCAGAGGTCTGGCTTCCTCCACGCCACTCCTTGTTCCTGTCCAGTGAATAGAAGTGTAACAATTAGCATTACTGTTAACCAAGGTGTAGGACAGCTGGGAAGTACAAAACATTCATGGCTGATCACACTGGTACCTTGCCAGGATTCCAGCTGCATCCTTATCGAGAAAGAGTTCAGTCCCCTTGGCTTTTGCACAGTTTTTGCACTGGCAGATGTTCTCACTTCATTAGGGCATATGTACTGGGGGTCAAGGAAGATGTATGTCTCTAGGGGGTATGACCTTCTAAATATTAATCATTTAACAGGAATCTTGGCTTGAATCCAATATCCCAAAATAATTAATGAACTAAAATATTTGAAGAACATAATCCAATCACTTATTGTGCATAGTGGTTAATGAAATTGTTTGGGTACAACATGCATAACACAAAGAAAACATCAAGGTGAAGTTAATGTAAAGATAATGATTTTTCGTTTAATTTTTTTAATTTATTTTTTTATTGTAAATTATTGGTACGTGGCCCCAAGAAATATTGCATTATTCTCTGTAATAGAATAATTCCCAAATTAGCTTTAAAATGCATTTCATCTTTCATTTCCAACATACACTGCCAGTGAGTTATTCTGCTATTGTTTAAGTGACTGTATAAATTCACATTATGAAAGACAGTTATTCTGGTCTGTCTGGCAATTAAATAGGTTCATATGTGGCTTTCAAAGGAATTCAGCCAAATGTTTTTAGGCACCAGTCCCAGCTTTATTTAATCTTTAGAGTGATTTTTTGTCTTTGTTAAAATATGTTATCCTGCAGTAATGTCGTATAATGTCTTAAAATATCTATTTCTATTAAAGTTAGTCTGTTCAAAGATTAATGTTGTCTTTCCACACACACACACACACATACACAAATGCAGTCCTGATGTTACACTGATATTGATATATTCTTAAATTACAAATATGCTTCAACATCAACTGCTATAACTGCATTAGGGTGTTTCAGACTAACAGATGAACCTCATCATGAATTCATCATACTCTCCTTTTCCACTGCAGTCAAATTTAACATCATTAAATAAACCTTAACAAATCAGTGGTTAGAAAGTTAGAAAACTGCAAATGAAAGCTCTCTTGTTTTTATTGGGAAATGTCATCTTAGACCTCCCCAGTCCTCACACACTCTACTGGGTGTCAATAATTAATGTTTAATTCTGATTTTATCTACGGCCCCTTCTGAGCAAAGGCTGCCAACTGTGCTGGATTAGTGCCCAATTTTGGAACTCCAATATGGCAGGGACCACTTAAAACACAATCTATCTGAGACTTCCAGTCATTTATATTAAGAATTACATATAATTCACTGTGTGTGTGGGGGGGGGGGGGGGCATGAACTCAAGATGCAGAGTGGCTGAGCAATCTTCCAGAAGGTACTGCATCATGTCCCTCCCTCAGTGTATCACCTATAGGCTCCACCACCATATATTCTTATGGCAAATCATAGCAAGTTAAAAACACATTTCTAACCACTGCAATGTTAAACTCCTGGTTTGCCAGTTATAATTATGGTAAGTCATGAGGTTTCTCTCCTTTGGTAACTCTATGTAACATTTTTCCTCTCGGGTCTTTGCAATAATAAGAAATACAGTATTATCATGAACAGATGTTACATATAACATCTTAAGAGGATATAAACACTTTAAGATTATGGTGGATTTTGTACCACAACAAGGGAGACATCACATATATAAGAGACAGATACACATTTTAATGAATTCAACACTCACACCTCTTTTCAAGCTTTGACAGGTTTCTATATATTTTTAAGCCAATACCATCAAAACCCGTAATAAATCAACTCTTTGATAACTACGGTATGACTATTTATGCCAATATTCTTTCTTTATTAAGACAACAATAATAAATCATATCGCTGTGCCTCACACAACATTCAGAGAACAGAGAACTGTGGAGCTATAGTTTTTCTCAACAGCCTTCTTTGATAAATAGATTGCAGGCAGTTCACATTAACCATTTGTAACTAATTTTCACATTATTATTTGTGTATACAGTACTGCATTTCTTTACCTCAACTATATTAATTTAACATAAATAGGCCTATCATGAATCCTGAATCAAATGTAAATATAAAACAGATAGCAAAGCTGCTTGCCCACCCACCTAGCACAGAGATCTCTGTAAGAAATAAGATATCTTTCAACAAGGCATCTTGGCCAGTGACACATGAAGATAATAATGCTGTCATGAATTCCCTAATAATATAAATCTTGATAGGACTATGGATTCAATTGATCTACAGGGATGACGTTAAATGCATGCAAGTCTCTTTAGTGTATTGTTGTCTTGATTAAAATATTTTAAAGAGCAGTGGTGTTTATATCTGACATTCTTTAACTCAATGCAAGTTCCTAAGGTCTTAGTGTTTTTTAAATAATATTTAAACAAACCTCCCCAGTATGAAACAATTAACACTTCATGTAAAAATTATGTTGTATTTTTGGGCTGGGACAATGTAGGTCATATTTGAATAGATATTTATTTACATGACTTGGCTACAGCATAATTTTTTTTTTGTTGTTCTTGGATTCAACACAAAGAAAAAGCCTGGATTTTGTTTTTAATTTATAGCATTGGCATGCAGTACAAAGGTTATTATCCTCTGTATTCAGTACTTTTACCACGCTTCTTTTTTGTTCTATTTTTTATTTACTTTTTTGGAGCAAAGGAAGTGATGGGAATGCCTTGGTGCATCACCAAGGTTTGTAATTGTATTGGGTACAGACAGTGGCTGGAGGCCCATGGCACAATATCCTTAAATCTAATGTTTGTCAAATAAACAGATATGATTAAAAATAAATAAATACATACTTTTAATGTGTGTGGTGTTTCCTTCTCCCTGGTACTTGAAAAAACATATATTATAATAATAATATCTTTATTTAGTGCTTTTCATAGTGGACCACCATAAAGCGCTTTACAGAGGTAGGCTGTGAACCATGCATTATATGCAGAGTCATTTACAATAGGACATTGATTTAACATCTCATCCGCAGGATGGAGCACAAGGAGGTTAAGTGACTTGCTCAGGGTCACACAGTGAGTTAGTCAGTGGCAGGGGTGAGATTTAAAGCAGTGACCCTCTGGTTACAAGCCCTGGACTTTAACCACTGGACCACATTGCCTCCTATAGCACTGCATTAATTACTCAGATTAGTTTTTATATAAGAACAATTTGAGATATCTTAATAGTTATGGTAACTTATTCTTTAAGTAAGTGAAAAAGGTTGTAGCATAGACATCATGGTCTACTAAACAGTGGCAGATCTAAGTAGATGTGTCTTTGAACTCGTTAACACACTAAAAGATATATTTTTTATTTTTATTATATTTAGTGATATTAATAAGGGGTCAAAATGTCACCCCTGATCATTAAATAGACCCCAATGAATAGCACTCTTGTACTGCCTCTTGTTCTCTAGTAACACCCATTTAGCATGACAATTACTCTCGCATCCTTCACCAAATAAATAAATAATCAAACAATAATAAACACCCATTTTTGGCAGGGAGGATATTAACCTCCTCCCAGCTGTACTACACATCCTCCACCTTAAGTGCTCAGCACTGATCGACCACCCCAAGGCCACTTCCCTCCAGCCTTAAAAGGATCACCCACCCTCAAGTCCCCTCTTTTTTATCTTCGCCCTCTTCCATGGTCAGGCTTGAGGGTGGATCAGTCCTTCCTGCACGTCTATGCCAGGACCTTGAACTGGCGCGGTGGCACCCAGACTGCTTGCCAAGGACAACGGAAGCTGAGGCCGGTGAACCAGCAATGGCTAATAACACTATGTAACACAATTTTTGTTCCTGGGTAGTAAGTGTTATTTCCTAATTGCTTATGCATCAAAAGTATAGAAAATGGCTGTTATTCCCCACAAACTTTGCTTTTGTGACCAGGACAGTGATATTTTGAAATTTACCTATTTCCAATGAGAAAATGGTCTTTTCATTCACATAAAGTCAGAAAAAAACAACATATGAATCCATATTAACATGTATTTATACTAAAGTAATACAAAAATGACTACAAAAGATTTAGAAGTGAGTAGTTTTTCGGGATTTACGATTATACTGTAAATCAATTTCACGAATCAGCCCCCAAATGTAGTCTCCCATCATATTCTCGTTATACTGTCCTTGGTAGCGACGTTCAAAGTCCAGTATATCCTGGTGGAAGCGCTCGCCTTTGTCCTCCGAGTACGCTCCCATGTTCTCCTTGAATTTATCAAGGTGAGCATCAAGGATATGGACTTTGAGGGACATCCTACAGCCCATTGTGCCGTAGTTCTTCACCAGAGTCTCAACCAGCTCCACATAGTTTTCGGCCTTGTGATTGCCCAGCAAGCCCCGAACCACTGCGACAAAGCTGTTCCAAGCCGCTTTCTCCTTACTAGTGAGCTTCTTGGGGAATTCATTGCACTCCAGGATCTTCTTTATCTGTGGTCCGACGAAGACACCGGCTTTGACCTTTGCCTCAGACAGCTTAGGGAAGAAGTCTTGAAGGTACTTGAAGGCTGCCGACTCCTTATCTAGAGCTCTGACAAATTGTTTCATAAGGCTCAATTTGATGTGCAGTGGTGGCATCAGCACCTTCCGGGGGTCCACCAGTGGCTCCCATTTGACGTTGTTCCACCCCACAGAGAACTCGGTCCGCTGTTGCCAGTCCCGCCTGTTGTAGTGCGCCTTGGTGTCCCTACTGTCCCAAAGGCAAAGATAGCAGGGAAACTTGGTAAAAACCGCCTTGGAGACCCATCAGAAATGCCACCATTGGAGCCTCTTGATGCCATCTCAGAAAAATGCAGATATGTATCCACTTAGGCAGCTGGAACTAAACTGAACTGGTGGGCTTAAGGCCCCTGTATTTATACTACTATTTATATTACTGGAAAGTTCTAGAAAGTTCTAGAAGTTACTCCAAGTTTACTCCGCACTGAATCTATCTGGAATGTTCTGGAAAATAGGTAAATTTCAAAATATCACTGTCCTGGTCACAAAAGCAAAGTTTGTGGGGAATAATAGCCATTTTCTATACTTTTGCGGCACAAGCAATTAGGAGATAACACTTACTACCCAGCAACCAACACGGTGTAATAATAGCCAGGTGTGGGTAATAATTAACCAATAAAAAAATAATCAAACAATAATAAAAACAATTAATACCTATATCAGTAGAGGCTCCTCAGAGGAGGTAAGTCTTATCTACTATTCTACTATAAACTCATATCTACTATTAACCACAGTACTAGCAGGATTAGATCACATGATCCAAGCACAGTTTTTAATGTTTTTTTTGTTTTTTTCTTTAGGAGGAGGCAACCCTCTGTTCCAAACTCATATCTGCTATAACCACACACAGTACAGTACTAGCAATGGCAGATGACGTAGTCTGATCCTTGGTTTTAATTGCAGGAGCAACTTAAGCCCTCGCGTCCCCTGCTGAATCTTCGCTTTCATTAGTATGCACGATTATGAGTGGCGGAAGGAGATTTTGACCAGAAAAAGAAATACATTATAATGGTAGGAAAATGTAAAAAACATATGGGACGGTAGACAAAGCAAAATGTCACTGCTCGATAAATCAAATTAAATCTAAATTAATATGGAACTTTATACCATGACAAGGTGCTTTACAAGTAATGTGTTATTTGAAATTGTAATAAACTGTTATTTATTATTATTATTATTATTATTATTATTATTATTATTATTATTATTATTATTATTTTTTTTTTTTTATTATTATTATTACAATAAAACCATAACACATTTATAGATGTTTAATAAATACATCCTTAAAAACTAAGTGTGATCAAAATGTATGTGAACATACATAGCACCACAACTGAAAACATCAGAGCAGTTAAAATATCTGTGCATATTTATAATAAAATGTGTTTTTCCACATTGAACTTTCACTTGGTTCGATATTCCTGTTTTAGTTTCAGTAAAATGATCAATAACTTTACTCTCTGTTTCTGATTCACATTCCTTAGTTTTTTGCATTTTTATTTTGTAATGGCACTTTTATGTTCTACATCTAAAACATAGTCCTTGTTACTATCTTCACTTACAAACAGACTCATGAGAAACTCATGACAATATTCCCACAACTAAGCATAACAAAAGAGCAAAAACCATCCAATTACCAAATTAACAATGAATTGAATCTCATTATCGAACAAGTATCAATTAGGAAGAACTGTTTTAAGTGGCTGTAACTGGGATTTGTTATGTGTGTGGGTCATCACTGAATAATAATGCAGGCAGTCACAGAGCATTGGGTGTTGATAGATTTAAACAACACAAGTACTGCCACAAGGGTACTAGCGATGGTAACCCAGTCTACAACACACTCAGCATGCAATTATACTACAGTGGAACATCTCACATCCAACCGACAAATGGCCCTGACCAATTAACCACCCACGCTTAGTACAGGGGTAATGCCGTCAGCAGCATGTGCAGTGTGTACGATGGCAACAAAAAGAAAGCGTGTTGTTTTAACAAGACAACAAAAATTGGAAATCCTCTCAAGACTTGAAAAGGGAGAAACTAGGGAAAAGATAGCAGCTGACTCTGGAATAGGCAAAAGTACGGTGACAGATATTAAGAAGGCAGAACCAAATCTAAAATCGTTTGTGGGTTCAACAGAATCATTCAGTGCTTGCAAACAGAAAAAAAATAATGTGAGGTGCTCAAGATAATAAACTGGACAAAAAGTTTTTACCTGGAAGTCACTGGTTTGTACAAAGGAGAAATGAAGGGATGCCAATATCTGGTCCAATTCTGAGCAATAAAGACAAACAGTCAAAAACTATGCTGGTTCAAGGCTTCAACTGGCTTGCTGGAGCTCTTTCAGCAGCGTCATGGAATACAACAGCTGTGTATCCAAGGTGAGAAACTCTCGGCAGCAGCAGGTGGAGCCATTTGTAAACAACCTGCATAAACTGGTTTCAGAAAACAATTTAACATGACACCAAATTTATAATTGTGACAAAACTGGTCTTTTTTGGAAATGTCTTCCTAGGCAGACATGAAGCACAGGAACTGAAAAAGCAGCACCAGAGTTCAAAGTTGCTAAAAATCGTGTAACTACACCTGAGCGCCAATGCATCAGGTTCACACAAGCTGTTGTTAATGACTGTGGGAAAGTCAGCTAAGCCTCACTGTTTTAAAAATATAAAACACCTCTGCCCTTCCCTTGATCTATAGAGCAAATGGAAATGCATGGATGGATGGGGGACTTTTTAAATACTGGCTTCATAAGAATTTTGTACCAGATGTGAAGAGCAAGCTGTGTGAATTAAACCTGCCAGAGATAGCCATTCTCCTGCTCGATAATGCACCAGCTCACCCTTTGGAAGGTAGGTGATCAGCTGGAGAGATCACATGTTTCTTCCTAAGGACACCATGCATATGTGTTTATAATGTGGATCTGCATTGGCAACGCGAAACACACCTGTCTACAGATTAAAAAGTGACAATTTGTTTTTAATTGAAAGCACTTTGGAGATTATACACACAGCACAACCTAATTGTGTTATTTAAAAGTTTAATCGGCTTTCAATTGAAATGTATCAGTTCAATGAGACCTTAAAGGAATCTTTTTTGGAACTGCTGTATTTGTCCCATCCCTAATACACTGTATTTATAATCAAACAAAACAGTGTTTTCAGGTGCAGGGCTACAATAAGAAAATAATCCACATTTTATTTTTTACCAGTTTAACACTTCTTGTTGTTTATCCCTTACTTAAATACCAGTATATATTTCCCAACAAGCAATGCAGATCAGCATGAAAACAAATAATAAATTAATTCCAGACATGTGGCATAAATACGGATTGGAGTGGAATAAGAAAATATTTCTCTCATGAGAAAAGCTTGTAATAATACTGTGACCTTATCAATCATGAATAGTCAACACATTTTATATTGTCACGTTTTTGTGAAATCTATTAACATGCCAATACACTCCCATATATGGCATAGAAAAAAAGAGTTTGTCATCTAGGTAGTAGCTCAGGTTTTACTTCTAAAATAAATAAACACAATAAGCTAGCTACAGACAATTTTTAAGTTGCAGTAAAGGCCACAGTCATATATAGGGTCATGTAAAATAAATGTGTTTAGTAGAGAACTGTTTTGACCTTTGTAGAGGTAATCTTGTTTACTTTTAACAATGGGTTTTAATTAAACCTTTAACCATTCACTCTGTTGTCTTGTGATGCACTGTAGTATTATACAGTTTGCAGGGTATATTGGTCCCTGTTGTTCTTGAGAGCTGACTAACTCAGAAACTATGAATAACAACCCCTAACCTTCTACTTTGGTGACATGCTTATATTATATCTAAAACAAAAACACATTGGAAATGTGAAAAAACACCAAAGTTATCAAGTGTGCCCAGCCATTTAAAGTAGATATATCAAGAAACCATTGGGGCAACCTTGGCCTGGACCAAGCAAATAGGCACAACTGTCAAAGCAGTGGGGGTCAAGGTTGCCCCAATTGTTTCTTCTAACTTGTATGAAAAACTCAAGCTAAGTTAGAAGAAACAATTGGGGCAACCTTGGCCAGCACCAGGCAAACAGTTTCTACCAACTTGGCTTGTGTTTTTGATGCAAGTTCAATCAGCTTTTATTGTGTCTGATATATAGACTAGATAGGCAGAGCTAATTCTCAGAAAAATTAACATTCCTTTTTGTCCAGTGGGGATCACAAACAGTGTTACTCTCATCAATAAGTATCGAGAGGAGGAACCATACTTCCTTGCGCCAGTAGGGATCACAATGAGTGTTACACTGAGGACACCAAATTTTTTCAGAGCTCAATTTAGAATCTCATAATGATGATGATGAAGATGAATGACGACTAGATGTGTTCAGAATTCTCAGCAGGCTGACTTCATGTTTCAAAATTCTGCTTGTTTTCTTAATTAATTGTGTACGTGTAATAAGAGCACTGACAGTAACATAACACGCTTGCAAACTGAAGATTATAGTTTCAAATCCCACGCATGGCAGACCATTTTCTTATATTTGTATTATATAAAAATATATACTTTTTGCAGGCAAATGTTCTATTTAAAACAGAATTAAATAATTTAATTAAATGATATAGATGCCACAATAAGTGCGTTCCAAAGTATATTTCCATGTTGACAAAACAACAGTCATTAAACTCGAACGTCCTGTAATATACATATGCGTGGATAAAAGTGCCTGGAGTCTGCAAAAATCTGCAAAACAAAAAAAAAAAAACATTGGAAGAAGGAGAAGGACATGTTCACCTTACTTTGGCAACTTATTTCTCTTACTGTATGACAGGTATTAACTTTTTTTTCTACATTTCACCTAAGAGGGTTGGGAACTACAAATTAAAAGTGAAATGGTGCTTTTCTTTTGCTGTGCCTGAAAACATGTAAACTATCCTTGTTGTACAGACTATGTGGTTGTTCTCACTGATAACTTGGAGCTAGGAACTACAGTTCCTCTCAATTACTGTTTCTTCAACAAAAGGTGCCTTATTTCATAGCCCTACATCTTTTTTCTTTGAGGAGGAGCATTAATATTGCATTAGAACAACAGAAGCTAACAGTGTAAGTACTGTACATTCCATCTTTACTTATTAAGTCTTATAAGTAAGTGGCTTCAATAGCAGGCACGACTGAGGTTTCAATGTACTGAACCCCTTGCAGTATTTATGATACTTGCTTGAAATACAAATAAGGTAATAGGCCAACTTGTTCAACCTGATCCCAGAAGCAGATGAAAAGAAGGCATTACATCTTTGGTGTGCATGTTGCTATGTATTAGTTGGGAAACAACTCCTGTATAGCTCCCATGTGTCTGTGAAGATTCCTAAAGTGAGTGATAAAAAAGAAGCTACAGAGACAATATAAACATGAAATGAATACATTTTTTATTCAGATATTTTTGTATGTGTTTTAGTTACACACTAATCCAGGCATGCAATTTGGAAAGATACAGACTATTCCATAGGAGTGTCCAGCAAAACATAAAATTCCTTGTTATTGTATTATTTTGTTTTTTCTTGGACAATGGCCTATTGTTCTTTCCATGACACTGCTTTCCATAAGCACTCAACCAAGACATTTCTGAACCTTTTTACAACTATACCATACTTTGCTTTTCCATGATTGGTTTATGTGTCTTGGCTGTGATAAGCAACTGCATTTCTTTGATTTCTGTTCTAAGAATATTGCCCAAGAAAAAGTTAATCTCAATACTGTGCAGATAACTTGGTTAAGTATGGGAAGGTATAATTGGCTGATACATTATATCCTAGCCATTTTTTTATTCCTGAATTTGCAAAGTTAATTAGGAGTTATAATCAACATTACAAATGCAGTTAAATTACACTAATGGGAATTGTAATAGTGTATATGCAGCAGTTAAGAAGCTTCCTTTCTGTCGACATAGCCAAAGTTTTCTCACACTGTTCTTGACACATGATGCACACCTTCTAAATCAACATCTATTTCTTGACATAGCTTAACTTTTTTTTTTTTTAGATTCAGGTAACTGGATATTGTGAAGGACAGCATTTGTATTTTGACAACAGATTCAATGTGGCTGTTTTAGAAACTATTGTTAAAGCAGGCAGTTATTGTATAATAGAACTATAAATAAACAATTCATGTTACATTTGTGTTCGAGGATCAAGGCTGACAACATCTGTGCTGTATTACCAAACAATGTTAAAGAGTATTCGATTAGCTGTACTGATTTCAGGGGGTTGTATGAACTCACAAAAAGACTATAAAAATGTGCTATAAATCTTAATCAGATTATGAGATACAACATTGTGACCACAGCAATGAGGCTATACCAAACATGGGACTTGGGGTTGGGAGGGGGGTGTTGTTGTGTTCCTTGAAATGGCTCAGCAAAGGAACCACCTGAAAGTCCCAGATGACCAATATATGTATGGACACATTAGCACAATAATAGATACATTTTTAATGAGATGTTAAATTCATGGGCCGCACTTGAAGCAGCTAGCATAAGGATATCATGGTTGTCGCTTGAAATTTATACAAAAAAATAACCTTTGGGTAATTCTATACAGCTATTCATTGGATAAGGACATTAAGAGCATGTGGCCAGCTGCAAACACTCACTCACTCACACACGCAACATTTACTAAGACTTTTTCCTGTTTTATTTCCAAATACACTGATGCAGGATGATCTTAGTTTCAAGCCGAGAAGCTTTGAGTTCTTAAGGGGTACACATGAAAGAGCTACTGCTTGTAAAAAGTGCCCAAGGATATACACAGCTCTCAATGTGAGGACAATTTAGCTCTGATGGGAAAACCTGGATCAAAGGACTGTATTCAGTAATGTACATTCCCCAGCAAACGCTTAACTATTTAATGAACGAGCCAGACAGTTGGTCTGAGATAACGTAAGAGTAACTGGTCTTTCTGACATTTCAGTTATATCTAAAAGGTACATGTAAAAAATAAAAAGACTACATTGATAGCCCTTGCTTTTGCACTATTGATTTTAAGCAGTACAATTTACTTTATTACTATGCATGAACTTTTATGTATGGATATAGTGCTTATAATAATGAAGCACACCATAACAGTATATTGTAAATTGCAATCTCTCTCTCTCTCTCTCTCTCTCTCTCTCTCTCTCTCTCTCTCTCTCTCTCTCTCTCCATTATTGTCTCTGCTCCACAGCAAATCATGTGGAAAATAATCTTTAAAATAAACAAAAATAATGATTTGAATGGGTCAGGGATGTCACCATAGAGATCTTACCTTACTCAATTGTTGCTGTGATTTACCTGAACTGAATAATACAAGGTCTTGATGTTAACAAATAAAAAATAAGAAAGAAAAACATGTAAATATGAAGTAGCTATAAATATGACCTATGCAATAACTTCCAAGCTAAAAACTACAATCTGAATCCAGGATTCATGTAAAAAAAGAATTGTATATTCTTTTTTAACACAGCGATACAAGGTCACCTTCTACTAATCTGGGTGCTCATTTTTGTCTGGTTCTGATGAATTTAGTTTATGTTTTTCCTAGAGCTTACTGAAAGCAATTTACACGGTTTTATGTTGCGTCTAGACTTTAATAAGTGGTTATGCTTTCCTGAGCAAAACCCCCTGCCAGTCCAAAACTAACTGTAAGTAATCAAATAAATCCACTGACTGGGCTGAGTCTAACTACTTAAAATTCACTTTTACATAATGAGCAAAAGTGAGGAATACGGGGGTGAAAACGACTGTCAAAAAAACACGAGAGAGAGCATGACAAAGATCATGTGAACTCAATGAATATGAGGGTGTTATCTGTGTCTGCTAATTCCTAACTAGTATGCTCTTATATATACGATGTACAAGGGTTCAGCTTTTTTCTTTTTGAGGATCCGATTAACATTAAATCACAATGTGTTTAACCAAACAATGAGCCACGTTTATGATGAAACAAACATTAATACATTCATTCATTCATATATGTATGAAGATTGTAAAAATCCAGTTTATGCTGTAGTTCAGGCCCCTTATACATAATTAACCACAAGTCTTTCGACATGTTCAATAGGCTGTGGTGCTATATACCTTAACATGGACTGGCAATGTTTAAATATGGTAAATGATGGCCAGCTCAATATAGTCAATACAAAAATAGCTTTAAATAGTATTTTCTTAAACTTCTTCATGGGATCTTGGCATTTCAAGGAGCACTTCAAAACTTCAGTTGAAAGGTTATCAGATTAAATGTTCTCCTTGGCAAGCATTCCAACCTTGACACAAAGAGGCCCACTCCTCAAATACGGATGATTTCCATTGGTTTTCTTGCTGGGTTTAAAACTGTATTACTCTATTAAACTAATTAACAGCTCTAGGAACACTCATTAATTCAAGGGCCAAACCATGATTTGGACAAAGAGAAACATTATTTAGTAGAGAAACAAAGGTTTACAGAACAAACATTTTTTCTTCACCACTTTGAAGAGATGTGAAATACACAAACCAACCTGAACTAAACAAGATGTATTACATTTACAACAGCTTCTGTTGGTATACAGTCTAATGTTTGTTTGTTTTTTGTTTTGTTTTCTGCAGTAAACCAAATCTCACAATCTTGGTCATTTTTCAAATTATGTTATCTTTTATTGGGAAAGGCTAGTGTACTACAAAAATGATTAGATCAGTATAATGAAAGGTATTTTACAGTTTGCCATTATTTCATAAAATGAATGTGAGGATTAACAACTTACTTTTAGAGATGCTGGGCTTATACAAAGCATCCAGTCAAAATGTGTGTGTGGGGTTATGAACAAAACTGATCCTGAAACTCACCATGAGGTGAAAATCTATTTTCTTCTGCTTCAATAGACCAATTGTAAACGGGCCAAAAATTTGTTGCCAAGGAAGTATTTGCAACCAGTTGGTCTAAATAAACATGGACTGAGATTATGGTCATGAAACAGTTTTACACTTTCAACACTGTTTCAGCTTTGCTTAAAATAGTGTATTCTGATTTTCTGTTTATAAAAATAAAGAAACACAAAACAAGGACAATGCACTTTGGGCTCCACCACAGTATCTACAGCTATGGCCAAAAGTTTTTCATCCCTTAGAATTTTAGGATTGAGACATCATTTAAAATAAAAAATACTATATGAACATAACTTAGATATTTTCTTTAATATTGTGTAATCAGAGAAACTACTAAATGAAATTGCAAAAGTCTACCGGAAACCATAATAGTAGTACAGTATGGTGTTGAGAGTGCAAAACAAATTCAGAGAGTGAAGGAACGAAATTAAAAGACAAGACCAAAACTGTGTTATTTTCTGGGATACTGCCGACACCTTGCAAAGGACCATACGGACAGCTGGAAATAAATAATCAAAATGCATGCCCCACATGTTGACCTGTTCCTAACCAGATTTAAATAACTAGCATAACAGAGGCAGAAATGTTAAAGGGACTAGTAACTCTTAACATAAACAAATCCCCTGGGCCAGATGAGATCCTCCCAATAGTACTCAAAGAAATGAAATAAGTTATTTACAAACTGCTAACCAAGATCTATGCAACAGTCTCTTGACACAGGGGTTCTACCGACAGACTGGAGAATTGCAGACGTAATACCGATCCACAAAAAGGGAGACAAAACCAAACCAGGTAACTACAGACCAATAAGCCTGACTTCTAGTATATGTAAACTTATGGAAACTATAATAAGATCCAAAATGGAAAATGACCTATATAGTAACAGTACCCTGGGAGACAGTCAGCATGGTTTTATGAAAGTAAGATTGTGTCTAACCTGCTTGATTTCTTTGAGGATGTAACATCGACAATGGATAATTGCAAAGCATATGATATGGTTTATTTAGATTTACAGAAAGCTTTTGAACCGCATAACAGATAAATTCTCAAACTGAACTCTGTAGAGATTCAAGGAAATGGAGATACTGAAATTGAAAAGGGAGTTTATGTTGACTCCAAAATACAAAAACAAAGCTATAAAAAAGGCCAACAAGATGCTCGGATATATAGTGAAAAGTGTTGAATTTAAATCAAGGGAAGTAATTTAAAAACTTTGCAATGCAATAGTAAGACCTCATCTAGAATATTGTGTTCTGGTCACCTCGCTACAAAAAAGATATTGCTGCTCTAGAAGAGTGCAAAGAAGAGCAACCAGAATTATTCCTGGTTTAAAGGGCATGTCATATGCAGGCAGGCTAAAAACTATTCAGTTGAACAAAGAAGACTACACGGTGATCTGATTCAAGCATTCAAAATTCTAACAATTCTGACAATGTCAACATAAGGGACTTTTTCAACCCGAAAAAAGAAACAAGGACCAGGGCTTACAAATCAAGATTAGATAAAGGGGCATTCAGAACAAAAAATAGGAGGCACCTTTTTACACAGAGAATTTTTGGAGTCTGGAACCAGCTCCCTAATAATGGATCCCACAAGAAGCTGCTTGATGAGATTCTGGGTAAAATAAGCTACTAACAACCAAACAAGCAAGATGGGCCGAATGGCCTCCTTTTGTTTGTAAACTTTCTTATGTTAGATTTCGAAACATTTTTCAATTTGTGTCAGTTTTTCGTCAAGTGTATGGAAAGTTACAATGCGGTATGTAATTCAATACATTAACATTACAGTATTCATCAGGTCTCATTAGACTTAATGAAGCAAAAATAGTTAATTATATAGGGTGGGCCAAAACTTTTGTCCAGAGCTGTAGATGGAATTCTCCATTAATGAATGATTACCCAACAATGTCAACGAATTTATTAACACTTATTCAGATCAAACTGTCAAGAAACTAATGTAGTGACTTAAAAGGGTAATTTGGTTTGAGAGTGTTAATCATCACAATTTCAGATCAACTAGCCTAGCCTGAAAATGTAACAAACAAACCTCCACAAAGTGAAATGTGCACTTCCAAAATACAGCTAGAGTTTCAGGGTTACCCTTTCAACTTGTTTACCCTTTCAACGCAAAGACTGTTTGCTAATGCCCCTGAAAACCATCCTTTCTGTTTGTAAACAGCTTTTTTAAAGACAGCTATCAGCTCATGTTCATTTCAAACCGCCAGTAAGCACACGTTTGGATGATTCTGTGCAGAAAAGTGTCAAATCTGTTTAAGATTGTTAGTTCATTTCAGATTAGACAGGAAAACAGGAAACAAGAGATTAACACAACTAATTTTTTGAAATAGACAGCCATGCTTGTTGACAAAACTCTTTTTTAAATCAGACTGATGAACAATGATAACACTATGTAACACAATTTTCCTCAAAAGTATAGAAAATGGCTATTATTCCCCACAAACTTATTAGTAAATTTACAGTATAATTGTAAATCTCGAAAAACTACTCACTTCTAAATCTTTTGTAGTCATTTTTGTATTACTTTAGTATAAAAGCATGTTAATTTGGATTCATATGTTGTTGTTTTTTTTACTTTATGTGAACAAAAAGACACACATTTGCCCGTTCTCCCATTGGAAATAGTGATATTTTGAAATATCACTGTCCTGGTCACAAAAGCAAAGTCTGTGGGGAATAATAGCCATTTTCTATACTTTTGAGGCATAAGCAATTAGGAAATAACACTTACTACCCAGGAACAAAAAAAAAAAAAAAAATTTGTTACACGGTGTAATCTTGCACTAAAAGATGTATCTCCTTTTTTTTTTTTTCCTTTTCGCCCCACCTCTGTTGCAAGATTTTTAAATTTATTTTAAATATACCTATCTTTTTTTTTTTTTTGCTGGTACATTCATTTTAAATATTTAGATGTGTATGCAATCATGTATCTTTTACAAAGAAAAAAGAACAAAGGATTTATTTGAACTCTTGTTAGAGTTTGTAATATTAGATTGAAGAGTTTATATACTGTACTTAATATATAGTTGTGTGGTTGAGCGTCAGCAATGTCATCAGTGCCGATTAAGAAACTAATATAACATCTGAAAATTCTAATTATAAACAGAACAGAGATTTCCATAAATGGAGAGATTTAGGTGATTTTTAACTAAATTTCAGAATAAAAACTTTATTAACCTGGATACAACTGTTAAAAAAATAAATAAAAATCTTCAATGAAAAAACTAGCTTACTATACCTGGGTAAATGATCATGCATGCTATACTGGAGGAAAAAATATAAAAACAAAAACAGGTGTAATTGAAACACAAAAGGCTACAGCTATGGCCAAAAGTTTTGCATCACCATATAGAATTAATTCATTTTGCTTCATAGTCTAATGAAACGTGCTGAAGAATGTCATGTTAACATATTGAATTACATACCGCTTTGTAGTTTTCAATATACTTACCGAAAAACTGACAGAAATTGAAAAATGTGACATTTTGAAATCTAACATGAAATGCGTTACTACTATTATGGCTTCTGGTAAACAATTGTTTTGTAGTTTCTTTTATTACATGATATTAAATAAAAGATCTAAATTATGTTCATGTAGTTGTTTTTGTTTTTTATAATGATGTCTCAATACCAAAATTCTAGGTGCTGCACAATTTTTGGCGATAGCTGTATTTAGCCACAAATCATTACAGAATAATTAAAACTAAGTTGGTCTGTAGCAATTATGTGAGTTATCATGTTGATGCATTATTCTTTAATAGGTCCTTATTTGTCCTTATAAGCTACAGTACAATGGTGTTTGTGTGAAAATGCAGTTTTCATACACATGTCATTTTCATCCAGTTATTTAAATTTTCATTTATTAGAGTTTCAATTTATATGCAGAACTTACCCAAAGCAGTCACCTAAGCCCATTATTTCCAAAGAAAGGACTGGGGAAGGCAGCTGTTTCTAGAAACGAGTGGCACACTTAAAAAAAAAAAAAAATTCTGTCTTTTATAAATCCTTCAAGCTACCTTGTGACAGGCCTGTGCCAGCCCTACTGCTAGAGCAAACAGTCTGTCTCAGCCTCTATTCAGCCCGCTGCCAGGGGAGTAGGGACAGCACTGAGGAAACTGTGGTCACTGGCCTGCACCCCTGTAATTCAATTAGAAAAGCAAGCATGAAGTAAATCTACAAATGGGGCAGGCGGCAGCTTCCACATTCTAATGAAATTATCATAATCATGTTCACAATGGCTCAATGATATGTTTTTGAAGAGGTACAACAATGTGTGCACCGCTGGCAAACACACACACACACGATGTTCAAGGGGGTCCAGGCAATGGGATTTGGCCTTAGCTCCTCGCCATATGCACTCTGCACAGACGGTTGGCTGTGAGACTGAGGGAATCTCATGATACGGTCTTGTGTCTCAGTCCACCCCAAATCGCTTTGGAATTCTTTTTTTCTTTTTTTGGAAGACAATTGGTTATTGTATATCTTCACTGCTTAAGATGGGCAGATGTTTCACAGAAATCAAGTACTGGAAAAAAAAAAACACCAGATTCTTGTCTGTAATTATTCTTCAAACAATTTAAGCACTTTGTTCACAAATCTGCACAATTTTCTTTTTTTATATGCTCTTGCAGGGGGAAGTGACACCAAGCAGCGGTGATTTAGCTATACAGACTACACATAGAAACAAAAAACGAACCCTAGAAAAGTTACTGAATACATATAACTTTAATGTTAATGAGTATATATTCAACTAAAATAAAAATATTGATAATAATGAAGCATTATGTCAAGCAACCGGAGTGATGATTGGTGACCGTCATCAGTCTGGATAGCTAATTTTCTGGATAATTGAATTATTAAACCTGGGTATGAACTTTCATTTTGGTAATTATTTTTAAATTACAGTAATCTGTCACATATCCACCCTAACCATTTATTTGCCATGGGGTCAATCTCTTCAATAATGTTAGTTTATTATTGAAAACAAAGATTAGTTCAGAGAGTGTAGATCCTACAAAAGTATTCGTACACTGTGTTGTATGTGCTCTGTGCTGGTAGTGTCATGTGAGCTGTTCAGTGTGTTGATATGTAAATAAATCCTGTTTGCCTGCAGGGCATATCAACTTCAATCTCCGTCTCGATCTCCTGCCTCACTCAACAGTGAATGCATGCACCCACACGACAGAAGGCTATTCTGTCACAAGCATTAATCTTGCTAAACAAGGGATTTAGGGGAGCTCCCTAATAAAATCTCAAAACAATAATTGTGTGAATATAGTAATTGTTACAGCTGTGTATAATGACATTTAAAACAGGATTCATTTATTCACCCTTTTTACATATCAGCCCTTACTCTGGTCCCACCACAGTCGCATACGCGATAGATTACTGTAGATGTATAACAAAGGTTCGTCAGGAAGAAGTGTATACTGCATGCTCAACCCCACCCTTCAGTGACGTCTTCCACAAGCAATATCCACATTAGAAAATGAATCATATCAATGTTTTAAGTTGAAGTTTTTAAAAAAATGTAAAAGCATTTATGTGTTGAAAATACTAAAGCAGTATTTGAAGTAACAGTTGAGCAATACTAATGAAGCTCAGTATGACAATCTCCAGGTCAGGCACAAGTCAGACAGTGACAACGTATGATACGGTATCTCCTCTTTCTCAACTCCACTCTCCAGGC
This sequence comes from Polyodon spathula, assembly GCF_017654505.1. Classification (NCBI taxonomy): domain Eukaryota; kingdom Metazoa; phylum Chordata; class Actinopteri; order Acipenseriformes; family Polyodontidae; genus Polyodon; species Polyodon spathula. The sequence goes on along the minus strand of NC_054538.1, from coordinate 58,011,676 downwards.
ATCCTTTAATGTATCAGCTCTAAAACACCCTCTGTGTTCTTTGCCTTTGCAATTTCCAAATTAACTTTCAGTGCCTGCTGTGGTGAACATTTAGTTGTAGACCTCATCCATCGAAAAGATTATCGAAACCCAGACAGATAATCTGACAGCCTACACTAGTGTTGGTGGTGCAAAGTCAATAAACCTATAAACCTTTGCTGTGGTATGAAGTTTCTCAATCATTTTACATTGAATATGCTATATGGGAAGGGTGAATGCCTACACAACCTGTTTTTTATACCTCTGGGAGGTTGTATCCCCTAGGACAAGACATGCCTCTCTCCCAATTAACCTGTAAATTACACCGTGTAACAATTTATTTATTTATTTTTTTTGTTCCTGGGTAGTAAGTGTTATTTCCTAATTACTTATGCCTCAAAAGTATAGAAAATGGCTATTATTCCCCACAAACTTTGCTTTTGTGACCAGGACAGTGATATTTCAAAATATCACTATTTTCAATGGGAAAACGGGCAACTGTGTGTCTTTTCGTTCACATAAAGTCAGAAAAAAACAACATATGAATCCAAATTAACATGCTTTTATACTAAAGTAATACAAAAATGACTACAAAAGATTTAGAAGTGAGTAGTTTTTCGAGATTTACAATTAAACTGTAAATTTACTTAAATAATAATTTGGATTCATATGTTTTTTTTTTTTTCTGACTTTATGTGACCGAAAAGACACAAAAGCACCCGTTTTCTCATTGGAAATAGTGATATTTTGAAATTTACCTGTCCTGGTCACAAAAGCAAAGTTTGTGGGGAATAATAGCCATTTTCTATACTTTTGAGGCATAAGCAATTAGGAAATAACACTTACTACCCAGGAACAAAAATTGTGTTACATAGTGTCATAAACTAAGTTTCCCGCCTCTCCCTTCTTTATGTTAATTTGCAACAAACAGCCATAGCCTTCTGCTACCCCAAATTCTCCAATGGACAACCAATGACCTCTCAGCCAAGCTGGTTTGAGGCCAAGTTTAAATGTAACAGTCTCTCAAGTCTCTCAAGCTTTGGGTATTGTTCTGAACTACTGAAAACCAAGTACTGTATCAGGTTTCACAGTCAGAAATTATAAAAAATATGACAGCTATACCAGTTGTTAAAACAAGTGAAGAAGTATTTTTTTTTGTAAGGTCAAAATCATCAAAAGGCAGCAAAGATCTGGCAATGCCAAGATGTTTTCCCAAAGAAAGGTTTACAATTTCTTTCTCCAGGGTCCAGGGTCTTCTTAGAAGACCCCACAGAAAACTATGTGAAAACTTTTTTTTATCTCTCTGGAAAATTTTTAAATCTTACTGTCAAACACTGCTCATCAAAAAAGTGTAATTCTATACTGAACTTTAGCCTGTTGTTTGAGGTTTTTACATATTGTAATTAAACTGTCCAATAGATCAATGTGCAGGAGCGAGATTTGTCAAAGAATTAACACCAGTCTGACAAACAGGTCACACAACTGGAGGAAACAGGGTGTTAAGTGTTAAAATCTTTACAGTCCAAATGTTACAATCAAGAGCTCCCAATTTTCAACACTGATATCTCAAATTGGTACATTATTTGAACCCACAGTAATAGAAACTCAGAGATTTCAATGTTATTTACAATAATTATGTATTTTCATGTATTGGTTGTTATTTTTCATCAAATTCACCTGTGACCTAAAATTTTAAATGTAAATTATACAGTCATTTTCAGAAATAACAAGTGTAACAATGTATTGATGCACACCACACAACCCCCTCTGTCAACCATAAAAATGTGAGTATGCATTATACTCCAAAAAAGATCCCCTCTGAAGAAAACTGTCATTAAACTGTTTTTTTTTTCAAAGAACATGAAGAATGTATTGATTATTTTTGTACATTTCTAAAGGTGTCTGTGGTACTACATTCATAAAAATATATTTCAACATTGTAACTACCAGAGACTGCTTGATTAGGGTTTTAAAAAGCAAGCTGATTGAATGGCAAACTGGTTACAAGAATAGACTACTATACATAGTATTTAATAAAGGCAGAATGTGTATTTTGTTTGTAAGACCTAAAAACTTGACCTAAAAACTAGGCCTAAAAACTTGAAATAAAGTAGATAAACCCACTAGACCAACTAGTCCTGTTTTTTTCTTAAGTGACTTACATACATGTTATAAATCACGAGTAAAAATAAATAAATAAACATTTGCACATTCAGTTGATCCAAAACAACTGAATCATGATGTCATCTCAGCATAGCTCAATGTTCATTTTATTGCCAAATATTAGTTGTACACAATGATCCATGAAATGGAAAAAAAAAAGGAAAATCAGATTGCAACTTGTTTTAAGTTTGAAGTAATGATAAAGCTGATATAAGAATTACATCATATCAAAACAGACTTTTGGTTAGCAAACTTATTCATGGCTTGAAACAAAACATGAGGGTGAGACTTACAATACAGTTTTTTGTTTTTTTTTTATAGTAGATAACTGTAGGGATAGATTGGCTATTTTTTTGTTGGTTTGTTTTATCTTGTTTTTTGTTTTGTTTTTGTTTTTTGCTGTACAGCGTGTATTATGCATTTAAAGTCTTACAGATTTTTTTGTTGTTCTTTTGATTGATTGATCTTGCGCTTTTCAACCAATTTAAGAAACATTTGGTTTTATTTAATTGTTTCCCCCACATGGAAACCAGAAAGGGTTTTCTTGATGTTACTAATATTTGACACATTATTTTGTGATTTGAAAGTCTTTTTTGTTAGGCCAGTTGGTTTGCCTGTCAGTAATTTATTAAATTATTCGACAGTCAGATTTCTGTTTCTGTTTCCAACATTGCACTGATGTAGATGTTTTCCCAAACACAAAATAAATGGCATTGGAAATGTGATTTAAAAAAGATGTGTGTGTGTGTGTGTGTGTGTGTGTGTGTGTGTATCTATATATATATATATATATATATATATATATAGGTTCAAGTTAAGGATTGCTTTGCAAGCATCTTGACAAAAAAGTCTTTAGAAAATACTCCAAGCACTTGCGATAGTCGCAGTTGTTGTGTGGTACTGTATGGTTCTGAGGGGTTTTGTAGGGCACAGCCACTGGTCTGTTTGCCCATCTTGGGGTTGCTCATTCTGGAAGTGTATACAAATTTGCTTTGGCTCAGCACTTGCATTTTTGCCTTAATAAAATAAATCTCAAACTAAGCCAAAACAATAGCGCTATCTCTAAAAACAAATAATATCAGTATTACTGTTCACTAAACAGGACTCAGCTGTACAAATAGCTCTCTACCTCAAAAGGCACTTTAAAAGGAAAATAATCAGTAAAGCCTTGCAAACAAACTCATGCATTCCACATTTCATCTCGCCCCTGTATCTTTTTGATAGGCCGTCAAATGGCTTTTAAAATCACCCACTTAGCCCCTTCCTTGGCTATCATTCAGTTCTCAGCATTACAATCCTTTTTCTGCTGTGTCTTTGGCGATTCCCTGTTCAGCATCATAATAAGCTTCCCAGTCTGTAAGGCCACCAAGGTCAAAGCACTATCAAGACTAGGATTTCTTAAGTGCAATGTGTGAGAAGCCATCTGACAAGATATGGGTTACAGATATAGTTAGCCCCTTAATAACCACAGAGTGGAAGTAAAAAGCATGGCTTACTGAAATGCTATGCATTACTGTCTTAGGTGCTGCTTGAAATGTGCAAGGCATTTGAGATTTAAAAGCAAAGTTTACAAACATTTTAGAAAAAATTGCTTTGTACACTGTTGATGAAGATATTTGCTGTTTGATCATCTGCATATATTCAAAGCCTAGTTCAGTGAATTTTGTTAACATCCATGAAGTAGCACATACATGAAAGAATATCTGTATACCAACAGTATATGGTACTGTAATAATTACAAAACTATGCATGGATATATACACTGAGATATAATAAAGCTTTTGGCAAGAGTATTTCCCATTCTTGCAGGTTTTACAGACATTAGACATTTTTTTATGTTCTGTTTCATGGAAGACTACATATTTCAGAAGAAAATATAAATTTGGGGCAATCTCATTTTTCTATACTGGGTAAGATCACTTTGATTGTTTTGTACAACTATAGTTTCTGCGGGTAGAAAAGAACATGTCTGATCCTTCTTCATTTGGTGGAAAAAACTGTAAATCTACCCATGTCACATCCAGCTTCAGTGCATGCAAGAACAGTCCATCGAGTGCATTGGCTTCCAAGAATACAATAGAGACAGTCCCACACCATCTGTGTAATGCAGGACTCTATCCACAAGTTGGACTCAGCCTTTTTCAGACACAGGTGGCAGAGCTTGTATGGACATAAATACATCTGGACTCATCAGCAATGGCAATCTGTGTTGTTTTTTAATGAGTACATTCCATCTGAGCCACACAAACTGCTGTCTTGAAGAGCACCATGCTGGCCATTGTGTCCTACAGGCTTATTGATGGGGAGGAGGTTCTACTGGCTGATTCTATTATCCTGTTCTATGATGACATTCCATTAATTTAATGTCCATCTGCACACATATCAGAATGCCATGGGCATTGTCCAGAAACATGGAGCCTTCCTTGGTCATCACTAATCAGCAGACCTCAACGAAAACACCTCTGGGATCAGTTTGGAAGTCATGCCATGATGGGTAACTAGGCTGGCAAGTTGAGGCAGCCTTTAATGAGAGTAGCTCAACGTCTCTCATCAGATTGTTATACAACCAGAGCACTCAATGATAAGACAATGGCTTTCTTGCATCCTGTCTAAAGGTCTAACATATCTTTATCCCATCCCCAAGCTACATCTACTGTATTTAAATAACAGCCACAGGATACATTTGGTAATAAAAATATGATTATCCTATCAGTATAATGTTTTTGCCTCAAAAAGCCCTATAGTTATACACAGCATACCACACAGTTACTGCAATCCACCAGCAAGCTTTATTTTTTTTAGATTTAGTTCTTGCTATTGTCAGGTTAACATAATTTAACAAAACACAGTAATTTGACAGGTGAAAATGCAGCCACTAATAATATTAGCTGGTGTCTATTTACCGTTAGTTGTTTTTACTATTGGCAGCCTGCTGTTAGCCGATGAAAGCTTTAATGGTTGAGTTGGTCCTGCACTCTGAATAGTCCACAGGAAAGAAATGCACCGCCTGTTTGAACCAGTGACCCATTAAGATACTGCTTTTGGTATTTATTCTCCTCTTAGTTTCAGCACCAACACCAAAGTTTGTTGAATTCTCTGGGTCTCATTTCACTCATCAAAGCTATAGAATGTATAGTCCTCATTCTCACACCGTACTGCCTCCAACAATTACCTGGAAACACAATCTGTCTTTGCTTCAGCCGCTGCATGGTTAAATAAATACCCACTTCTTGGTAGCCCTCAACCTTGCTATTGAAGATAATTTAAAATGCCTCCATTACACAAAAGAATCTTTCAGGTAGTCACTATCATTAGCTTTAGATTATTAGACCAGAATGATTGGTGTTGAATATGTACTGATTTAGAATTAATTGAACCAGTCACATATAGTGAACATAACTATTTAGCAACACCCCCCCACCCCCAAATGAAAATCTTTTCAAACCAAGATTTCTAAGACCATTGCAATTTTTACATCTGCCACAAGTGTTTTTTTTTCAGTCCTGTCTATAACCTAGCATGTCGTTTTATAATTCTTTACACTGTGCCATGCCTCATATAGTAACGATACTGTTTTACAGCAATCAGAATTTTTTATCAATCCTTTCTTATATAACTTATTTTTCCAGATAATACTTTCTTTTCCCAACCCAGTAAGCTGAATGCCATTAATTAAATTGTAGCCAGTATTTATTTACTAACTGAAATCTACCAGGAAACCTCATAAGTTGTACTATCATGTTTACGAGAGAGTCCGTGTGAAACAGTCTGAAAACTGTCCAAAACACCCTGAAATATAATTTTTTCCCATTTTACATGCAATGCTTTTTTGGCTACCCAACTTCTTCATGTTTCATATATCATCCAGTTAATTTATTGGCATATTATCAAAAAACAGGATAGATCAAAAATAACCGTATAATAGTTTTTTGTCCTATGATCTATATATATATATATATATAGATATATAGATATTATATATAGATATCACCATATATATAGATATATTATTACTATAATACGTGGTAATCGAGGGTATTAGCTCCCAAAATAACAAACTCAAAATATAACCTAGATCGCTATCTGGACCAAAAAACACCTTCAAAGTTACCTGAGAATTTACCTAATGATTGTATCAGTTCCGAGAGTCATTTCAGGGTGGTACCTAAACCCACACAATTACTCACAAGAAACTCAGGATTGTGTTCTCAGTAGGACTGTCCATTACTTTAATATTCTTTAGCAACGGTGCTATGGATACATAGAGACCACAAACCTTCACGAAATCCCGCCTGCAAATGAAGATCTCATTTAATTGCAGGACCAAAGCTATTTCTAATTTCCATTCAGCAAGCCCCCCGCCCCGCCACAGAAATTATGGATCATGCCATTACAACTGTGCTGTGTAGCTTACCCCAGGTAAAATTCCCCACACATTTTATTTTATTTTGTATTGTGCATAATTTCACAGCGTACTATTAATGATGTGCAAATAACATACAGTACATCAGTCAACAACATCTTACAACCTTAAAGCAGATTACCATAATATTTTGCCATATGATAGATACAATACCTTATATCCGAATTTAAAAAAATTAACTACCAAATATTTTGATTGTGTTGCGCAATAAACATCTTATTACCCGATACTAAGGCACATATTAGAAAAAAAAAAAAAAAAACAGCATTGGTTCAACAAGTCAAGGCTAATGAACATTACCTGTGAAGGTATAGTAAATATTTGCTAAACTGCAACTACTGTACATGACATACAAAAGACAGCCCCATTCGTATACAAACACTACATTTAGAATTTAAAATGATTATAGCAGGCCAACGTCAAAATTAACATTTTGTTCAGAAGACAGCAACAAGATACAAGAAGCCTTTCTTTACCATTCCTGATGAAACAGATCGATTCCCAAGCATCACTGTTAATGCTGAAGAGAGCATCTGGTTGCAGCAAACATGTTCAAAGGGACAACAATCAACCTTTTTCTAACCATGCAAATATCTTTTTTTTATGTTTTTCAAATTCCTTCCAAATCTACAACACTTCCCAGTGTATCCACTTTAAGCAATTATGTAAACTGGTGTAAAAAAAATGCATTTTACTTTTATCAGAGGGGTAAATGTTCAAAAGACTTATTTCGTTTGCTTTTGCTGCCAAAGCTGTTTTCACTGGTGAGGGCAATTTCATGTGTGCAAAGTAACGATTATCTCTTCAGAATATAACCCATTTAGAGGTGTTCAGTAGTAAAACATATAGTTTATGAATAATCTTGTTGTTAGCATGCAACTAACAATCTCTATCACACATTCGCTAGAAGAGTAATACACAAACAGATTTAACAAAAGTATTATTTCATCTTTGTCCTACTACCCATTGCTAAAGTATTCAGGATGATTTAAACATTATTATTATTATTATTATTATTATTATTATTATTATTATTATTATTATTATTATTATTATTTTTATTTTATTTGGCAGATGCCTTTATCCAAGGTGACATTACAGGGCAGTACACGGTTACAGTGCAAGTTTGATATTAAATACAGTATAGTTTAAAGTAAGTGCAAAAGGATGCAACCATTCAGGATTATAACAAGTTATATCTGCAATGATACAGTTATGCAATAATACATTAGCTGAGGAACAGTAACATAGTGCTTAGGTCAGGCAAGTCCAGTGCATAGTGTAGACTTGAGGAGACAGCGGAAGGCAGTGAGAGAATGAGCAGTCCTGAAGGCCTCCGGTAAGTAGTTCCACCACAGAGGGGCTAGGGAAGAGAAGAAGTGGGCATGGGAGGATGGAGAGTGATATACCTCAGTTTTTGGGTCAAAAAGAAAACAGCAGCACATATTTAGTTCCATTGTCAACCTTTGGCCTTGAATACATAAATAGCCTATTTTGAATATGCTTTGTGTTGGTCTTCACGTCACTCTGAACCTGTTTACACTAGTTTTGAACTTACACTCCTTATTGAATGTCTCATGTGACTAGATGTAAATGGGTGTTTTATGGTCTTACAGACCTGGTGTTGGAAATGCTAGGTGCTTGAAGGCATGGTGTGAGCTGAAGCAGAAAAACATGCTCATTTGTTGATCATTAAGAACTAGTTTATTTGTTACATCTGAGTGGATTCAGTTCCTGTTGAAACGTTTAACTTTAATGTAATGCTACAAAGATAACATCTTTGCACATAATTAACCCTTCAGGTCCTGTGAACAAGACCCAATTAGAAGTCCATAACAGAGAATCTTCTGTCACATGTGCTGTTTTTGTGTTGCTGTTCTTCTTCTTAAATCTGTTACAACAATAATAAGCAATAACGAATTAAAAAAGATTTTCCAACTGGTCCTTAATTAAGGGTATATTTAATTTTCAGTGGTGTTTCAATAGGAAAGATGTTGATACAATTTCTTGCAGTGATTTACAATTTAAGTTAAAAAATTCAGTGGCTTAAACATAACACTTGACTATTGTTTCTGATTAAATACATAAACAGATTGTCAGAATTACTAATCCTCTCCCAGATCAAATCTTCAGTTGGTAACTTCCAACTCTAATAAAAAAAAGACATGTAGTTAACCTTGAAAAAGAATCTAATAGATATATATATATATATATACTCTATATATAATATATATATATATATATATATCTATTTATATATATATCATATATGCTATAATTATCACACACACACACACACTGATTTTCAGTAATCTGCATTAAAGAAACGAGAAGATCCATGAATATCTATTGTGGTTCAGGTGGGGGAAGGGAGTCAGACTGGAATGGAGAGAACAAAGCACACACAGAAGATGTACTGTAAAGGTATTTTTAGGAAACAACAATTGGATTTTTTTTTCATTTGCTCTGCTCCGCCAATAGTATGATGTCAAACCTACAAACAGCAACAATTCACAGTTTAATCAATGTCTTTTTTGGAACAGCTGTAAAGTTGAGAACCATGAAAATATGGATAAAACGGTGTATTAAAAATAAATGTACTGTGCATGTTTGAATAAAGCTACCCAATTGCTGGACCTTCAGATTTTTCATACTGACTAAACATTTGGAAACCACCAGCAAAATGTCATGGAAAAACAGTTATGTCAGAAGATTTATCTACAGCCAGTATCAATATTTTCATTTAAAACTTGCAATATCTTTTACATGACAACATATTTAAGTCCTTTAGTAATCTACATAAACATTCCTTTGGTGCTGATTAAAATGAACGCACAAAAGTTTTTGCTTAAAGGAAACCCATTCATTTGACATTTCACAAAACAGTTCTCACGTTTTTTTTTTAGTTTTTTTTTTAGATGCATTATGAAGGATGTAGTGACAACATAAATAGCACCTGCCCCGGGGTGAAAAAGTCTTAAATATTTCCCTTGGCAACGATTTTTAATACAAAGCTTTCTAATCATCAGATCTTAATATACTTGCTATTTATTCCTTAAGTCTTTACCACTTCACAATTAAAATCCAATTTACTGCAGCTTCTTTGCAACTAAGCCTCCATTTTCACTCTTTCCCTAGCACAAACTTGAGAGAAATTACAGATTCCGCCAAGACAAGCATTACAGAAATGTGATCACTCTCTGCTGGACTGATTTTCATGCTAGTAGTAATAAGTGAAAAATTATGGGGGTCCCTATCTTACTTGAGGGAACTATTGAAGCAGAGAACAGTACATTTCTCAGCTAATAAATCAAAGTTTTCTGATGATGTGATGGCATCTCTCGCTGTGTCCTGCTGAGATGCACTGCCCTCATTCAAAGGCATCAGGACTCCACCCTGCAGGATATTCTTTGTACAAATCCCTGACTAAAATCTGAAAGATCAAGAGATATTACTGCCTATGAAGGAACTGCAAACACTCTAGGCAAGCCTGCTTCCAGCTGGGAGGAGGACACGTTTCCACTTCACTGACATCTGCCACACATAACAAACAAAAAGTAGTGAAATCAGAAAGAGTTACAGAGTTCCCATCAGCAAGGCCGATGAGGTCTTTATTGTTTTATGAGGAGTTCCAGCACTGGCATGTTAAAATCCAGCAAAAAAATTGAAGTCATACAGATACATAGTACAGAATTTGTGAGTTAACATAAAACATTTGAGTTATAGCATTTTATGTTTTTTATTATTCTTTATTAGTTTACAAAGCCATGTCCTTTCTATCCTGATGAAGTGAACACATTCATCAGTGTGGATGCTTATTAATGGGGAAACTGTATGCCAATTGATTTGTTATTGAGATAATATTTTTTCAGTCACCACTGTCAGGGTCTTTTGCCAACTAACCATGGGAAAGTAGCACTGTGACTGCAGAACCTTAAAAACCTAGTTGTATGTGTCTAAGCAAGTACTGACACAACCACTGCAACAACATGAAATTTGCTTGACACCCACTTTGTTTTGTTTTTTTTTACATTCTATAGGTACCGTTACAACTTATAGGTTGAGTGAACATCCTGAATAAGCAGTTACTAGATTCATTTTCAACTAGTCTTCATTTGCAGTTATGAATGATTTTGTTATGCATTGATATGTATTTTTGTTATGCTATGTATTTTTGTTGAAATGTTCCATGTTTATACCTGCCTATAATATATATGAAAAATATTTATAAAATGTCTATGCAAAGCAGATACCCCCGTCATAGGTGAGCAAGCAGAACATACATAAAATGGTGGATTTTCTACATATTGACTATTTAATTTATTAATGGCCTGCAGTTATGAGTAGAGTTAACTGTCCTAGACAGGCTTTTAGTGTTGAAAAAGATAACTTAAAAGGGCCTGTTGCCCATTTGTCTGTATCCTCTGTCCAGAACAACATGATGTACTAAAATAAAATGAGTACTTGTTCTCTTGCTTTCAGTAAACTTTACATTTTTAACTTTAGCAGCAGCAGCAAATAAATAGTGGAATGATTCAAGGGAACAGAGGCACTTTCTACCTGGAGGGATTGACAACTTAATAAGCACTTGAAACACATAACAGCATTTAGCAAAACACCAAGCCAAGTCTTTTCAAATCCTATGAACAGAAGATATCTAATCTTCTGACAGCTTTAACACAGATGGGATTAAGAGGTGTACAAGGACAGAGATGCGACCAGTAAAGGATACCTGGGAGAATGGAAAAGGAACTTGAGCAAAAGAGGGCTAGTCTCTTCCGTTTCCACACTTTTAATATTAAAACCATTGATCGGATTTATGGCTTGAAGCTGCAAGCCCTATGTCCTGACATAGATGTGTTCCGAGTACTAACTGCAGCAGACAGAGGTTATCATAAACTACATTTACAATGAAAGTAGAGGTTAAACTAGAGGTTTTATTTACAATGAAAATAGAGCAGTAACCTGCACCCAATGGACTTTTATGGTAATTAATGAGGGGCTATGCTAATATTTCATGAGAACGTACCAATAATTAAACGTGCATTGCATTAAAACGGTGTTTACAATGATTGTAAGATTACAGAAGCGTTCCAATTGTCCTTACCTAAATCGCAGCCATCCGGGTTTTCAGCAGATGCAACTGGACTGTTCTACTGATCATCTCTGTTTTGTTGTATCTCCAAAAATAGTTAAATGCAATTATTTGCTAAATGTCTCTCCTAGCACAAAAGGAATTCCTTAATGTGTTGTGCGAAAGTATACATTTTATAACTACGTAAGTATATGTGCTTTGTTTTTTAGGTTATTCAGAATTGCAACAATCATAAATCGCAACACTGGCCCAAAGGGAGTGCAATAAACAAATAGACAACACACACACCAACCTAATGTAAAGTATTTTTTTTTATGATTAGTTACCAAATCAGCTGCAAATTACCGGTTGCATTTACTTGCATAAATACATAAATAAACAAATTACCTGTAAGGGAACTATCACAAAAAAATTCACACTGCAATATGAGTTCGCCCTCGAAATGTGCAGACTAGAAGATGTCACATACTGTGAGAAAAGGTGAACCTACAAAGGGAGTTGATAATGGGGGGGGTAATACTGGTACTACCAGTATTGTTAATGGTGATGCAGAGCAGTCACCAAAATGACATCAAGATACTGTGTGAGGGATTCCCAAAGCAGCTTTTTGGTCCTGTGCAGCACTGCTGAGCCCAGCAGCTGCTCTCACTACACGTGTGCCGTAGCACGCATTGCAGACAAGTCTGTGAAGAATTGATGCTGTTTTGAAGGCAAAGGGTGGTCACACCTAATATGGACTTGATTTAGCACTTGATTTGCACAATACAGGCAAAGAAAATCACAATAAAATACATTTGCATAAAAGATCCCAAGGCGTATCGCACACAAAGCTACCTAACATTAAATAAAAAAAATCTAATAAAGAATATTTTGAAAACAGCCCTTAAGAGATTAAAATTGTTAAAAACAAATACATTTTAAAAAATGGTAGCTATAAAAAAAGTTAAATTTTTTAAAATAAAATTCGAATTTAAAAAAGGACAAGAAAAACGCAGTTTTGATAGAAAATCTATTTTATAAAAATAAGTTTTCAATCTTGACTTAAAAACAGTATGCAAGAGTCCCAGCTTCCCTGACAGAAGGCAGCAGAGCATCCCATAATTTAGGAGCTTTACAAGAAAAGGCCATTCCTCCTGTGTTATTTTTACTCACCCTAGGAATAACCAGCAGCCCTGCAGCATGTGATCTAAGAGTGGGGTTAGGAGTATACAGGGTCAGTAATTCCTGTATGTAACTGGGTGCTAATCCATTCGGGGTCTTATAAGTTAAAAATAAATGTATTCTAAACTGTACAGGAAGCCAATTGTTCTGGTTTTAGTCAAAATTCTAGAGGCAGTGTTCTGAATGAGCTGTAAGCAAGACACCCACATTTTGGATGCCAGAGAAAAGTGCATTACAATAAGAAAAGGGCTTTGCAATAAAGAAACGTGCATTACAATAAGGAGGCCTAGGAGAAGGAGGGAACACATTTTCAGACCACAGCAAACTCTCCTCGGCCACACTGAGGAGGTGGTGGGAAGGTATTGATTGAGCAGAGATCATATTGCATTGTATGATCAGCGTCAAGCTGATCTCAAGGCAATAACAGGCAGAAGTAATGCTGTGCCTGGTCTAGTGAAGCTGCTGTGTTCATTCTATTATTTAGCCTCTGGCTCTTTTCAATCTACAGTGGGTGCCGTTACTGTGCTTTTTTTCAAACCCACCTTTTCAAGGTGATTCCAGCAGGCACTGCTAACTCTTACAGGGCATTATATTAAATTTCCCACACAGAGTACAGTACAAGAAGTGAAAGTGGGCTTGTACCAGGTGGCTGGCTTCCCCAGTGCGATGGGTGCTATTGATAGTACTCACATGACTGTCACCACAAGTGAAGGGGAGAATAATGTTTATTGGAATAGAAAGCATTTTTCTTCCCCAAATGTACAACTGGAGTGTGACCCTCAAATGAGAATCCTCAGTGTGGTTGCTGAGTATCCTGGTAGTGCCCATGACAATTACATATTGACAGTGGTCTGTTTGAGATTGGAAAATATGGGGAAGGGTGGCTGTTGTGTAGGTGTTGTTACATTCCAGTAACTTTGCAAGAACAATCTTGTTTACTTGCTTATTAAGTGATGTAGACTATGGGCTAAGGCCATGGCTTTTAACCTCTGTGGCTGATCCAAGCAGTGCAGCAGAGCTCGCGCTATGGCATGTATAGCACACACACACAGATTAGTGCCATTTCTGTTAGTAAATCAGGCAGTAAATTCAGATTTTGCGTGCACGTTAGGCGAACTAATAAATGAGGCCCTTAATTTCTGATATCAACAAGTGTATTACTAATACCAGTAATGTTTTATTGATATCAGGAATAACATTTTTTGATATTAAAAATTCCAAATCTTATTTTCAATTTTCAGAAACAGATTGTTTTTATATCAAAAACATAATGTCATTTTCAGCCATTTTGCAAAAGTATTATGTGGTACATAGTACAAGAGAGAAAACATTTTTTACATCACAAATTAAATTTTGTTTCTGTTTTTGATAACTCTATTTTTGATATGAAAAAACGTGACAAAAATAGAATTCTTGATAACAAACTGATACCATTTATGGATGATTTAATGTTAAAAATGGTTTTCAACAGTGCTGCACCAGTGGGTTTCATTGTATGGGAATTAAAGTGGGGCTATGCTATGCTAATATTAAAAGATATCAAGAAGGAAATGCATATTGCATTAAAAAAGGGTGTTTGCAAAGACTTTGTAGGATTTTACAATGATATTACAGACGCTTTCCCATTTTACTTCCCTAATTGTGGCCCTGGCTGACAGCAAATGTAACTGGAGCATTCTACTGGTCATCTCTGTTTTTTTGTATCGCCAAGGATGGTTAAATGTAATTATTTGTTAAATGTTTCTATTAAGATTCCTTCATAATACACAAGGGATTCCTTAATGTGCTATGCTAACGTTATACCAGCATGCCAACATTACTACTAATGAATTTGTTTATGTATGTATGTATTTATTTATTTATTTAACAATGCAAGACTATAACAAGACTATAACTCCTTTAAGAGAAGTATTTTGTATTAAAATATTTTTCAGCAACTGGTATTTGATGTTATGATCTTAGGATCATAAGATTAGGATTTATTGCATGATCTAAACCAAAAGCTCAGCTTGTTGATGAGATTTCAGCGATTTATCAGCCAGTCTGGAGGTGTGTATACTAATTTGTATATTGCATTTGTAATTTATATGTATAAAGATGTACAGTATAAACAGAATAACCTGTTTTGACATTATTCAGAAATGTATGTCTTAAAATTCTTGAGAATGTACTTCTGGCAATCATGGGGAAGCAGTGATGTGGCTTTGTTCCCTGTCCCTGGTTTAATTTTTTTTATTTTATTTTTTGTTATGCCGTGTGTTATTGGCCCTTGGGTTACGTTTTGATGTAGTGCAATAAGCATTTCTTAACACCCATTTGCAAAATCTAGAAAAATATAGTACAATGACGGTATGATGACATCATGAATCTAGAGAAAAAAAAAAGTTCCACATAGCCACTTAATCTCATCAATGAGCTAAGCTCGGTTTAGATCAATTAATAAACCCTGAGTTTACAATTCTTAAGGTCATAGTATCAAATCCCACTGTTGAAAATATTTTAATACAAAATACTTCTCTTATAGTAACCTTTCTTTGAAAATTAATTCATTTGAAGTTCAGAATTGTACAACTTTTACCAGAAACATTTTTTATGAAGTTCTTGTATTCATTGTATTCATTTTGGCTTGTAGTTCGGAAGTAACAGTTGCTAATAAAAAAAAAAACAATAAAAAATAAAAAATAAAAAACAAAAAAACAGAAACAAGTGTAGCTTTCAGTATAGTGTGGCACTTTGATTAGTGTGGCACAATAATTTGTGCTGTGTGGGCTTTTCAGTGTCACACAGTAATAGTATGTATGTATTTATTTATTTATTTGTGGTCATAGTGAAGTGTAACACGTAATAGTGGTGAATGAGAGTTATTTTTACGGGGGGGGGTGAGTTGCCCACTGGTTTTCAATATTGTGCCCCCCCCCCCCCCCCCCCCCCCCCCCCCCCCACTACAGTCTGCCACCGGGCCTGTTTCATTTGTATATTCCCTTCTCTCATATTTGCTGCGTTATTATTTCCTGAAGATATTTTTAACTTGAAATTCCCCTTTTAAATTTGGCTTTTTATACTGTAGCCAACATTTCCTGGATCCTGTGTTTTTACATCCTTCGGTACAGCTGCCTCTGTATTCGATGTCATTGATGTACCAACTTATACTTTCTAGCGTTCAGTAACAATAATGCAGGCCAGCAGAGACATCAAATTGGAACAATGAACAATATGTTAAGATCACTTCATCTCTATAATAGAATAACTTTAATTAAAGTAATCCTTAATTTGCCTTTTTGCCAAAAATAAAAGCTATTTTTAAGTTATGATTTCTCACAAGTCTACCATATATAAAGGAAATATCATTTTATGGTAATACATGGGTAAATGGGGCTTTTAATAATATATTTGAATTTTTACAATTTTTTTTGTGTTACACTGTAATTAAGAATATAAATGTTTAATCAAATAGCCACTTGGTATTGATGCATTTTTCAAATTCCAAAAAGATCTAAGCATGCATCTTCTTTAATAATAAGGTTTTGCAGATCATTCAGATTTGACTTGCTATTTTCTGCTATCAATAAGAACAAAGTTAGAATCAAATGTATGAAAAAATTGCTTACAAAAGGAAGTGAATCCCCATTTTTATATACAGTACAAGACCTGAAAGATAATGTTTGTAGTTTGTTTTAGTTTGGTTTTCTTGTAATTTCCCCACAATCCCAACTAGGAAGTGTGCCATAAACCACCTCTTACAACTCATGTGATAAGAGGATAGGCCTGGAGAAGGTGATGTAGGCCATCCCCCTGGTTCCTCAGGATGTCCCAAAGCTAAGCTTCAGCTGTACCAAAGTAAAAAGCAAGTTAATGGGGGAGGGGTGGGGACAATAGACCCAGACTATCATCAAGGTAAACAGCTGTCTGCAAATTGTAATGAGAATCCTGAAATCAATTGCATCACTACGGTGAGTTTGTATCCTAACTCGCATGTAAGCACCCTGTTCCTTATTTTACTGAGCCCAGGAATACAAATCTAAAAAACAGATATAACAGGAGAGAACAGTATTATGAAAAGGAAGGATATTTTTCTGGTTTGTGCTATCAGTCTCTTTGCTTGTTTTGTTGAGTCGTCGTTGTTTCTGTATCCTACAGCCAGGAGATGTATCACAAGGAAAAGCTGGTCAGCAAAGCTAAAACCGCCTTTGTTTCTCCATTAACTACAAAAATGTAACGCCTTTTGTTGCTGCCTATCATCCTTTTATAATTAAGTGACACATGCCAAATTACCAATAAACAGTGCACATAAATGCCTGATGGTTCTCTCATTAGGTCACTTAAGTAAAAGAATAGATATGCCAAATGTGTGCAGGCCATTCATCCATTGCAATACTCTGGGACAACAAGCCTTGAACTTCATTAAAAGTTCAAAAGCAATATCAGACATACGCCTCACAGTGTGAATGCCAATAAACCACTTCCTGTCTCAATTCTTCAACAGCATCCACAGGGTTCTCATCAGATTTCAAACAGTAGATACTCTTGCCAAAAAATATTTCTTATAACCCGCAAAAAGAGTCCTCATGTGGTTGTGTGCATTCTACGCTTCTTTCTTTGATCAGCCTTTGCAACAATGGCTCATGCCCCTTGGATAGGTATGACTTCTATTTGGCGATATGTTTTTTTCTGTTGTTGTTTGTTTTTTAAAGTTCCAACCTTTGTGGGAATATTCTCATTAAAGCCCTAATCTGTTCCACTGCAATCTTGTGAAAGAGAATGATCCAGCAGTAGAACATGCCTCAGTAGTGAACGGTAATGAGACTGATAGAAACAGCTTAAGCAATTAGATTGGTATATGGTATTGAATGTCTGACAACAAAAGATATCAATCTCTATTCCACCATTGAATCTTTGTTCCAAGCATGAATTTATTTAGTCATGCATATGAAGGTCTGTGGTCCCTGCTGGAGAAATGACAGACTGGGGACACAAAAGCAGGGCCATTTGATGAGCACAGAGAAAGCGACTGTGCCATTCAAAGAAGTTAATTACAGTCAACAAAAGCAGCAGACTATGACTTGTTGATCATTACCATAATCACATTACAGAACCGTTCTCCCATTCCCACAAGCGGAGGGACTCTGCGCCTTTCTAATCCATGCTCGGGTAGCATATCCTGCCACCTCGGTCTTCCTAAAAATAAACATGAAACACAAGCTCTTATGCGTCCGGACATTATAATCCTAAATGATCGGGTTTATCAGGAAACCATTCAGACATCTGGATACAGGAAAGTTAGCACTTTTAACCATCAGTGCTTACTTACAGGCACTAGCATGAACTTATTTTATCAAAGGTATTGTTTTAGCTTTTTTTTGTAGTGACATTACAATAGACATCATCACTGCAGCAGCTAAACAAGACAAGAAAGGAAATCGGGAATAATTGGCTTCCTTTAATTTGTAGCTAATTACCAAACAATAGAAAATGGGTCTTCGGTTTTCATTTAAATTCAACAGGTGTCACCTGTTAATGAGCACTGAAAAAGTGATGACAGCACCAACAATCTAACCTCCGAAGTGGAATATCTGTAAGCACAGTATTTCTCTTTCAATTTACTGTAATTTGTATTTACTTGTATTTTTATCTTTTTGCGATCCAAATCTACTCAATCCTGATCTTGAAAGATCAACTCCCCAACATTATGGACACTAAAAGCACTTGGATTTGCTTTGAAAATGAGATAATACACATGTTCTAATTTAGCTCCTGATCCATGTGAAGACGAGGTTAAAAAATACTGTGTATGCTGTTGTTCTTCATACCATATATGTAGTTTACAAGAAGGATTTAAACATTTTGCAAGATGCTGAACACTACCAGGTACAATTAGAATAATGATGTTCTGACTGAAGGCAGAGACAGACACCAAAATAAAAACAAACACATATCTGTTAAGGGTTTTATAATGCTTTCCAAATGAAAAATTTGTCCATAAATGAGTCTAAAATTATATAATGGGAGTTGTGATAGACAGAATCTGGAGAACAGAGCAGTTGATTTCTGATAAGTTGAGTACAGTACTTCATATCTAATACGCTAATTAAAATGTTTAATGGTTTCTTTACATTTCGGTTATTTTTGTATAAATCTTAGTTGCGTCTCTTTTCTGTATTTTCTGGCTACCTCTTTAACCATCTATTTCTCTCTTTTTTATTTTACTGCAGTGATGCCTCAGAACAGAAGATTGTTTTGTCTGCTGGGGGTGTTTCTGTTCCTTTTTCCCTCAAACTCAATTTATTTCAAATGAACCATTCTTAAACAAGGCCATCAGTCAGGCCAGTGTTAGAGGAACTGTATTTAAAGTAGGCGAGTACTGAGCATCCCTACAATGCATTTCTGAGATTAGTCGACTGGAAGATGCGGTTACCCAAGGAAACAATCAAAACCCACTGCAGTGTCATCTCTAATAAGCAATTGTAGTGTCGAGCAGTTTCAGCCCTTGCAGTCAAACTTGTGTGCCACAATCCGAGTGGTAATATATCAATCCAAACTATGTTCTTCCAGTTACTGAACCAGCTAGACAAATGCCAATTAATAACTTAAGTCGTTAACTGTATAATTACAGAAATATTCAATGGCATCTGCAGAATACCTATACTACAAACATTTAGCTGTAAGTGACTGTCACTATTAACTAATTTTGTATGATCTTTTAACATAAATTTGTTTTAAATTATACTCTAACAGTGGGGTGTTATGTTCTTCTTGTTCTTTTTAGGCAGGTGATGTGTTTTTGCATGTTATTATTTATATATTTGGCAGATGCCTGTATCCACAGCAACTTACAGGTGTAACAGGGCAATACAGGGTAGAGGGTTTAGTTGACAGAAAAAAAGGAAGAGAGAAAACGATTAATGCAGCTGTGAAAATGTATAATACATTATATGAATATATATATATTATATATATATATAATATATATATATATATATATATATATATATATATACACACACACACACACACACACACACACACACACACACACACACACACACACACAGAGTAATCCGTCGCGTATCTGCCCTAACCGTTTACCCACCATGAGCAACCTCTTCAGCACAGTTAGTTGATTTTTGAACAGAGAAAATTAGTTCAGAGCTTTAGATCCCACCAAAGTCTTCATGCACTGTATTGTATGTGCTCCATGGACTGCCATTTCTGGTAGTGTCACGTGAGCTGTTCAGTGTGTTGATATGTAAATAAATCCTGTTCGCCTGCGGGAAATATCAACTTCACCCTCATTCTCGATCTTCTGGTGAGGCGGTAAGTAAGTGCAAGGTATTTGTGCCATTTCTAGTGAACACGAACATCTGATTTTTGTATCCGACTACGTTCGATTATTTGTCCCGGCACTACATATATTATATGCAACCATTTAAAATGCTCTGTTGTACTGTACTGTGTAAATAGATTCAAACTGCATTGTTTTAACAAGTTTAAATTATCATAATAAAACTATTTTGCTATATTAACCAACCTAGAATTTCTCTTTGTTAAATATGATATCAAGTTTCAGAGTTTAACACAGTTTACCTGCCATGAATTCAATACACTTGAAACCATACCTTTCAGGTAAACATGCCCAAACCTTTTCGCTTTTAAATAAGGTCTGTTTGGTATGTTTCAACAATATTTGATTGACAAGCATTCCAAATATCCCTCTGTGTGAACTATTCGATTGCACTGTTAAACTTGTTTTGCTTTTAGCTGCATGCCAATGCTTGAGAAATACTTCAGAGCAGCAGAAAATAGTCTTCTAGCACTGAAGATGTCAGTGCTCAAAGCTAAGACATTAGAAATGTATCTGATGAATCTGAAAGATGAAACAGATAACCTACCTTCTTAAAATACTTTTTTTTTTTTTTTAAAAAAAAGATTTTAACTTAAGATTTTAAGCAGATTAAAACACTCTAATTTCACCTGACATTCTTGGTGTATTAAGATTAACGAATACTTCACAATATAATTTATTGCCAAAGCCATTCCTATTAACCTAATGGGCAATATATCTCATCCAATGCACACTACCAGTACAAATACACTAGTGTAAGAGGTCACCTAACCCACTGCTACGTATCCTAAATTACTTTGTGAACAGGGCTGGAAGACTTTTACATCTCTGGCAATAACTAAAACGCACCTCCAGCCTCACCGAAAAACAACCCTCAAGATACTTAGCCAATCTAACAAACCTATTTTCATTTCTAGTTGCAAATGATCTTGCTTTTGCACAAATGCCCTCTCATTGCCAGGCATGCCTGCCATTCAGTAGCAGAAGATGGGGTATCCAACCAGGTATGTGTACGTGGCAGATGTTGAGGCACTGGAGTGTAATAAAAGCCTTCGATTGAGTTTGATAGACTGAAAAATTATATGTACGCACAGTTCAGTTCTTTGATGGAGAATCGAATGATCCCAAAGGGGATTAAAAATTAACCCTAATTAACCCATAATTACGCAGAGAATTGTAACACTGTAACTTGAGCTGCTCTTTAGGTTAGCACTGCTTTTTTGCAGTCCAATGGAGGGCAAAAACCATCCTTTATAGATTTTACATGAGACTCAGACTTGCCATCTGCTTTCAGAAATTGATTCTTGACCCAATGCAGCCAGAACAGCTTTCAACTTGTTGAACAATGCCATACTCATACACAAAGGGTCATCATTTATTGTGTTGCCAACTGCAGCTGTATACAAATAACTAATGGATAAATAGCATTCTAAGACTATAGAAAAGAAATCTTTACATTTTTCATTAATTTTTACACTGATACTATTGTACATATTGTTGTTTTCATGTGATTTTGAGTTGACCACAGAATATTATTCATATATCAAAACTTTTGGGAATGTACAGCAATTGTTGCCGCAGTTTTCATTTACAACATCAAGATAGGATTAAAATACTTTAGAATTTAAATACAAACGAACACTGAAAGGACATGAGTGTTAGAACTGTCAATGAATAAAAGCATGTTTCATGTACAGTATTAATTATCTTGCATTGCTGATGTCTTGGTTACATGTTGTTGAGTGGTGACTAAACACTGAATTTTAAAAAAATAAACAAAGAGCTATTTTTCTTATATTGTTCTATATAAAAACAATCAATCAGAGGGGATACAGTATCAGCAAACATTAGGTGCTACATATGAAAACGTGTATACTGCTTGTACAATACAGATCAGACACATTGTACAACTAAATAAAATGTTAATGTCAAAGAGCAGTTCAATAGTTTTCTACTTGCAGGCTTCTTGCCATGGAGTTAACCACTTAAAACTCAAGTCTATGTATTTTTGTATTAGTGAAATGTGCCAAAACATTTTAAATACTGCAAATGTTATTGACTTTTACTTTATTTGTATTAAATGAAACACCTTTTACTTCGGTCTCAAAACTAGTATTTTTTTTTTATTCAACCTACTGATCATAATACTTTTCTGTAGCCACTTGCTTATATTATATTGTGATTTTAGTAAATATTTCAGATATTATTTTGTCATTAGAAGTTGTGGAAAGGTTTCTACATTTCTTAAATGATAAACACAAAATGCAGCACAGTAGAATTGCAATGCTGCAATTCTTTTGATATAATTAAATTCTGCAAATTGTCCCCAATGGCAGTCAGTTTAAATGCACAACCCTATCTTTGATGACATTTTTATGTAAATAAGACTGCAAGCTGAAAACAATCAGTGAATAGTGATCAGTGAATAAATGCATGTCATTCATTTTTGAAGTGTAAAGATAAAGCGAAACTAAAGTTCACTGTAGGAATTGTGGATATTTCACTTGGTTTACTTTTGAAACTCTTCGTATGTATCCTGGTGGGGGGTTCCTGTGGGTACAACACGAAAATCTAAATTTGAATTGATTCATTCATTAGTGATTGATTCATTAATTGATGTGTTTAATACTACATATAGTAGCAATCTCGGTTAACGCGTGCAGGCGCATCATGCAGAGCGAGGGCGGGCCCGAACCCGGGACCTCTCACCCTAAAGCATACCGCTGTACAAAAGAGCCGGCTGATGTCTTACTGTGTTATTACGTCATCTTCCAGCCCTGCTGCTGCCTTCCCCCGTGCACGCTACAATATATTAATAGATACCTTTTTGTAGAATGTAATGGTGCAGAAAGTTTGCGAACACATTTGTCCCACATCTCAAGAAGTTATAAATAACTAATAACTAATGATATAATACTGATAACAGCTTAACCACATAACTTAATTTACAAACTGTCTGCAACTTAGGACAATTTGGACATTGCAGAACACGACCCTTGATCTTATGTTCAGGTCACCAGTAAAAAAAATAACATTTATATTTTTGGTCATTTGTTTTTATTCAAGACTTTCTTGCCAGAAGTTTCAGTGACTAACTGACATCATAAATCATTATTGTTCACATTATTTAATACCATATTCCAAAATCTACTTCAGCAGCTGCAGGACTGTTTGTTATATTATTTAGGAACAGGATGTATTTTTCAGATACTTTGGGGAAATCCTGGTTAAGTATACATTTTACCTTCTACCTAAAATATAAATTCATTGTTTAGCTATACACTTAAGCCATATTACCAATACTAATGTAAAGTATGCACTTTATTTTTCTAAAGTAAAAAAAAAAAAAAAAAAAAAAAATCAAGAAACAATAATTCAGACGCTTTCAAATTAACATACTTGACTTTCCATGCAGTGCATTTCTCTCAGTGTAACTAGGCCTGTGCTGCTTATTGTTCCCCTTTATCATTAAAAGTGATAAGGGTACTTGTACAGAAAAACTATAATATTTTAATTCAAGCACTGGACAAGTCAAGATGATATATCTTGTGAAGTCAATTCTGTGTAATTTGAAGACAGACTATCCACTCACAACAGCTTTGCCTGGCTTCATACTAGTTTTGTTTGTTGTTTTGTTCTTTTCTGCCTGGCTTGCAAAGCCGTCTTTGATCAACATGATTCCTGGATGCCTGGTTTCCTTTTGTCAAGTTGCTTTAAAAAGTTTTTTTTTTTTTTTTTTTTTTTTTTTTTTTTTTAAACCATTTCTTTCTGAAAGCCTATCTGGTATCTTATGAAGATTACTTACCTGTCTGGTCTGCATCTGAAGTAAAAACAAACAAACAAAAAAAAGTCAGGGCTTTTCACCCTATCAAGATATTACAAAAAATAACTTGGTCAGGAAGCATAGATTTACAACGTTTTAGTGCTAGTATTGACTTAATCTTTACGAATTAAAGCCCCACTTTTTCCCCATTAAACCCCCTTGTGTTGTTAAAAGCAAATGTCGAACAATTATTGCAGTAACACTTTTTCAAACGCCTATATCTCTTTCAAAAGCTGATAGCTTTGCATGGAGTCCTATAGTATTGGAAGGCTGCAGCTGCTCTGATTTGAGAATAAAGACGGGTGCTTTTGTTACGGGGGGGGGGGGGGGGGGGGGTAATAATGGTTTATGGGAACCCCACTGCACCTTTCTTGATTCTTTTCAAACTCACATTAGAGACCTCTGAGGACTTGCACAACGATAGAGAGGACCTTTAAGCTCCGAGTCCTTCTGCTGCTTTTCAATTGCAATTTGTTGCGTTGATTTAGCGCGAGCCGTACAACAGATGGGTATCGAGACCAGGGCAGGGTTATTAATTGTGGGCTCTTTACCTGGGCTGGCTCGTCGTCATTATCATACAGAACACAGTATTTGGAACGCGTGCTTCCAATATATATGTTAGACAAAAAACATGAATTTTAAATCGGATTTTGGGCAGTTATAGTGGGACTGTTCCCCTAAAGAGATCTAAGGTAGCTAAACCATGGGCTTTCTGATAAAAACAAACAAACAAACAAAAACCACTAGCTAAACGTATTGCATAGTGGTTGTTATGTTTACTGTCTGTTAACAGGCTTTTAAAAGCGTGTTTAATTGATCTGCCGGATTGCCTCTATACTTATTTTGGATGCTAGTCAAATCAACAAGCACCCTACACAGAAATCGATAGGCCCTACGTTTTCTGAATCTGTCTTTATTTTTAGCAACAACTGAGTGATTACACAGTGCTTTTACTTTTTAAGCATTACAAAGCTATGTTGGTGTGTTTTGATTGTAATACTAATTCTCTAATGAATAAAAAGAGAATAGCTACATATTAAAACTGTGTCATAATTTAATAGCTCAAAGTAACTCGTTTTAATAATGTTTTAATGTTTAATTTGAAGCATGATGGTCAAATGCGTTTTCATTTATATTCCCAAACATAGTGGCATGGGTTATAATTAATGTTACAACATTAATGCGATATTGTACCTTATTATCTGTCAAATGCTGATGTAAAGAATATCACATCTTAATATTAGAGCTAAACATTCAGGTCAACATTGGTTGTACATGTTAGACAGTTTTATCTTACTAGTACAGGTGACTTATCCATTAGGATACCAGCAAAGAAAACACAAACTTAAACACACAGATGAACACAGATAAATAAACCAAATGAATCTATAAAAAAAAAAAAAAAAAAAAAAAAAAACTACTTTTCTATTGGTGTTCTTTTATTATTATTTTGCATTTAGACTTTTTTTTATTTGTATTTGTGTGTTTAATTTGCAGTTGTGTTTTTGCAATTCAAGGTTCATGGAATACTTCTGTTCTAATTCGTGCTTAATCCGTGCGAATACATCTTCGTGGTGTTTAATTTTTTAAAAAATTTTTAAAATGGAAAGCAGGAACCCTTTCGCAAATATTGAAGTAGTCAAAAAACTATAAATACCTCCAATGTTTTGATTCAAACACATACTCCCTTGAGAAAGATATGTACAACATATCGAAATGTTGGGCAGTTGGATCTGAGTGTGTATATATATATATATAGAGAGAGAGAGAGAGAGAGAGAGAGAGAGAGAGAGAGAGAGAGAGAGAGAGAGAGAGGTTTTTTTTTCGTTTTTTTTTCTTGAGGATACATATAATTTAAAAACACCTCCTCCAGAAATTGTATTACATTATTTATTATGCTTCGCCATTGCTTTTTCACTATACACAGGTACCTTAGCTTTTGTTTTCTTCTTGTTAGAGAAGGTTACTGAGATACAATTGAACGTGATCAGCTCAAGGGGGCGCCTACAGGAAGATATTTATATTAGCGTAACTGCACAGAACAGGTTCATAAAGCAAATGTAATTAATTCCAAGTGTCTTTGACAATTACAATAATTGTATCAATTGAACACTCAATTCATGAAAAAAAAAATTGAATAAAAAAACACAGAACACCACTGTTAGTGATATTAAAGTTAAATATATCGTATGCTTTGATAGTTTCGCAAGGCACATTGAGGATTCTTTCTATAAATTACCTTGATTTTGGTATTACACGTTATGAAAGTATGTAATAATGACCCTTTAGAACTGTTATTGCGCCTTCAGGATATGTGTTACAGTGTTTGGGTGCATCTTGTATGTTCCGTTTTCCCGTTTAATATTGATCTGCAAAAAATGGAGTTAATAAACAATGGTAGGCTATAGGTTCTGTATCACACTGATAAACCACTTCGGTTTCCTCCATTGATCTAAAATTAGGTTGTAATAAGATATTACCAGTACACAAATCCACTTGTTGGTTTGTGACAACAACACCCACTTAGTTAAAGTGATATATGATGTGTATTCTTTAGGACCATTAACGTAAAGGAAACCTTGAAGATTTTACAATTGTTTCATATGCAACATACAATCATTGTTAAGTAAACAGTACAATAGACACACAAGTCAAGAGCACATCAAGCACTAGGCTTATGGTAATATAGTGTACGGCCATCTTAAATATATGCAATATGGTTTTGTGCAAAACATTACAATTTAACATACATGATAACACGTACCGGTATATGCACTGAACGAAGTAAGTACAAATCTGTGCAAAATAGTTGTTTTTTTTTATGCATAGAAATATGTATAATAATAGACCAATGTATAGTCTATTATTGTTGTATTGAATTAGAAATAAAAATGCAACATACAAACGAGAGTTTCCAAAATAGCCCTGTACGATATATCTGTTTTAACAGCAGGTGCAAGGTAAAGAAGTCACCTCACTGAAGGAGCTTAGTTGCTCATTTCTGCTGGATTTACAATTAAACCTAGCGCGACATAAATCTGTGTTTATTAATGTATGTGTTTATGTATTTAATTTACCTTTTTCTCATCTAGATAATGATTGTATCTTTTACGTTTTACCTCAACAAGATACAACAGAATTTAAGAAAAGGGTGTGGTCTTCATCGTCCGACCTCCTAATCTCCTGAATATTAAAGACACGCATGCGTTTCCCCCACCCCCTTCTACTTGCTGTATAGATGAAGCGAGTTTGTCACTCACAGACGAATCAGTACTTAGAGCGTGTGTTTTATTGTTGTGTAGCAGCTGAGTGGAAGAACAAGACAATACGAATATTAATAAAAGCTGCAGAAGAATAAAGCAGTAAAAGAAGGCAGGCTGTTTTGCATTTGAAATCGACGCTCTATTGAAAAACTGTTGTTCTCCACTCGTGCATGTTCAAATCGGAGGAGTATATTAGAGCCCCGAGTCGGCCAGAGTTTTTAGTTTCTAAGTGAACAGCAGACGGCGGCATGCTTTTAAGACGGAGTTCAGTTCTCGCTGTTCTTTCTTTAAATGTCTTTTTACTATGCTTGCGAACCAAGGTACGTGCGGACCTTCGTGAAAACTTGTGTATATGGGAATGCGCTGTTGTAATTTACCAGCTGTTTTGCAGAAAGTGGACAGTTAAGATTTTGCAACAAGCTTAGATCTCGCTGCATTCTGACAGTGATTTTGTAAGCTAGCGTTTTCATCTGAAGGAACTGCTCGCTATTTCAGGATCTGTAAACGCAACATTTAGTCATGTTTGGATGTTTTTACTTGGGGGGGGGGGATGATAGCATTTTAAATAATGTTTGTTTGCTGTCTACGCAGATGTAAGATGGAAATTGTAGAGTGCAATCGATGAACGATAAGGAATAATGGCTTGAAATTGCCTGTTTTGGACATTATGAATTAAGTCAATTGTTCCTTCTGTCTTAATCCTTAGTGGCGCTTGTGCACGCTCGTGCTTTGTGATATCCTTGTATTACCGAAATGATCTTTTAAGATGCATTTTTAATTGGTTTATAATTTTAACCATTTTGTTTTTAAACAGGTGTCTTTAGCATCCGGACATTTCGAGTTACAAATCTTGTCGATGCAGAATGTGAATGGTGAATTACAGAGCGGGTTGTGCTGCGATGGCTCTCGGAATGTTGGGGATAGAAGATGTATGAGGGATGAATGTGATACTTATTTCAAAGTCTGCTTGAAGGAATACCAGTCCAGAGTTTCTGCAGCAGGGCCTTGCAGCTTTGGATCAGGATCTACTCCTGTCATTGGGGGAAATACATTTTCTTTGAAGCACATCAAGAATAAAGAAAAAGCCAGGATTGTATTGCCTTTCAGCTTTGCTTGGCCGGTGAGTGGATGGTACTCCCTACTTTATTTGCGATAAAGGCATTCTTTATTCAGGACACAGATAAAATACCATCTGGGTGTTTATTATTATTATTATTATTATTATTATTATTATTATTATTATTATTATTATTAGTTACATTTGCCGCTTAACATTTTGTAATGCAAGTTCATTTTATGAAGTTAAAATGTACCATTAGGCAAAATAGGAGGGCCCACGTGGGGAGCCGAACTGCCTGGCCCGAACATGATTTACATATTGACCAATCAACGGGTTGCAAAGTAAATCGTTCTGAGAAACAACAGTTTATTTCTCCATGCAGCTGTCAAACATTTATGGATTTGATAACGGTTTGTGTGCCAATGAAACGGGGGGAAGGGAAGGGGGGCACGTCTTTGACAATAAGTACACATGTTTTGACTGTGGCGTCTACAACATTCCTTAATTATACATTACATTTCAAACCATGTTGCAGTGTATTGATCCTCATCCAATGAACAAAATGAATGTTACTTTGCAGTTACAGGGCAAGGTTCAAATGTTTTTTTTTTTTAATCATATATGAATTAAGATTAACCTCTGAAAAGGGGACACTGGTTTTGAATGTGTGTTTTTTTTTTTTTTTTTGGTCACTGTGGAGGTCAGTTTCCCGCTTAATTAGGAATTTCATAGCAATGTGAGGTGTTCAGACCATGTGAATTAGTTTACTGCACCATTGAGGTGAAGGTCTAGTGTGCACTGTTATGCCACCTCGAAGTTACTTAGAGTGGGAATTTACGAATATATATATATATATATATATATATAATTATATCTATATATATATATATATATATATATATATATATATATATATTTACCGGTATCTATTTACCATTCAGTAGTTATTTTGTGTTTTGAAATAGGCTGTAGCGACTGTTTTTACAAAAAGTGTCATATCGTAAACTTGTCGGGTATGTTGAAATTCATCTGGTAAAACACGTATTTTGTTTTAGAAATGTAAATAGGGGGAGATGTTTTTAAAAAAACTGTGCTTTTGATTAACTTATTTTTTTAAAGTGTCAGATTTAAGCATCAAAGGTTTCATTTAAATTTGAAGATCTTTTGGCTGTACTGTTGAGACATTGGCTTACATTTGTGAAGGATATGGGAATCAAGGGTGTTTTCACAACCTTACTTGGGAAAATAATATAGTTCCTCAAACAGTGGTTAAAGGTGTTGAATCATCGTATTGTGATAGGCTGAACACCCGTGTTACCTACTTTTAAGGTGTAATAGAATACAGCAGAAGGAAGTGTGACCCCTTACATGTTTAAAAACAAATGAACAACTATTTCAGTGCTATGGCACACAGTGCTCTGATGGAAACATATAATCTTAAAATATGTTAAGCAAATTATTCTGCAGACATTTTTTTTTTTTACTGTTGGTTTAGGTTTGAGCCTGGGGAGGATTAGATGTTGAAAGGGGCATTCCTGGCAATTGGATCATATTGTTAAGAAAAAGGCCTGTTGCCCTGGCAACTTTTTTTTTTAATTGATGATTTTTTTTCTCACTTCCTGCTCCAATATTTCTGTACTGGGAGCTGTAATTAGACATTGTCTGTTGCATGCTTCCTTTTCCAGTGACCCTCTACCTGTCCATTTGGATTGTAATTCACAACACAAGGTCAGTTATTTTGGTTTGGTTGAGTGTTTTGAATTTGAAATGTTATTTGGGGATGCAGGAAAGTATAGTCATGATTCAGCTAAGTAACGGAAGAATTATTTACAAATTCATTGTGTATTCTACCTTTCTGTTGAGCATGGTTTTACATACCCTTGTGAGTGAAGGGTGTGGAGATGGTGGGCTATAAATTCATTTAAATAATTGGAGGTTAGAATAAGTTGCTAGGAAACAGGGTAACAGACTCAGAAAAGAAACTGCTTGTACCAAGAATACTGCACCTGTGGTGGCTGGATCAGTATCAGTAAAGTCAAGTATCTTTTCATTTAGAAGCCTTCTCTCTCTCTCTCTCTATATATATATATATATATATATATATATATATATATATATATATATATATATATATATATATATATATATATATATAAAACACAACATTAATTATTTTGGAAATTAAAAGAAAGAAAAAAAAACAGGCACATAGGTTCATGAACTGCTTTCCATAATACTATTAATATCATTTTATTTTAAAGAGGTTTACATGCATGCAATTGGTCAGGCTACGGATTCCAAGCCAGTCAAAGCTGGCAGCTCTGTTTCCCTGATTTGCGTGTCTCCTGGTTTCATTTAGTTTATTTATTTTGAAAACTGAGAAGAATTCCATGCCTGGGTTAAATTATTCTGCTGACTAAAAATCTGATTGGATAGTTCTGCAGAAAGAAAAATAGTAAAGTTGAGGCCCATGTTGGCATCCTGTCTACTAGTTATTTAGAAAACTTTTTATATTATTATTAAAAAGCACCCCAAAATCCTGAAAAAATTGCATATTTCACTAGATGTGATATAGGGGCCTGTGTTGAAATGCTTACATCTTAGTTTTAGAAATTAAAGCATATTTTGTTTATAGAGTAATTGAGAAAATTAGTGAGATGCTGTGGCTTTGAGTGGATGGATCTTAATTTTTCAGGGTAAGTCAATAAATCTGTTTTTATTCTCCTTTGTTCTAAAGTTGAATACGGTCTTATCTGCTAAACTCAGATCCCAGAGTATATCTAAAACCACCAAACCTAAAATTCAACCATGTGTACACCTGACAGCTACGCTTTCATACAGCCTACTTTTTTGTATGGCCAGTAACAGTTCTCCAGTGGTGCTGTTTTATCAGTGTGGTACCAGTTTGTCATTGGTAGAAACATAATATTACTGTTCTTTGATATGTGCTGTAGGCCAGGCTGGTATCTGTTCTATGTAGGACAGGGGTGATGCATGTGGTTTGTTAATATTGGTCATAAATGTTCAGAGTCCTTTACCAGCTCAGCCCTGGTTTATGTACTTAAGGTAAGTAAGTAGAGAGGCCTCTCGTTTAGGCTTACTCTTTGTGAACCTGACTGTTGTGCTTGGCTGGCTACTAGGTATTCCTTCAATTAACCTTGCCTCCCCTGCATTTACTGAGTTTATCAATGGATTCTTTAGCGGGTAGGTGTAGTGCTAGAATAGTGGATTGATAGGCAATTCCTTGTAGTGATTTAATAAAAAGCAAAGTTTTACTTGTAAATACAGCAAGTTATCTTCATATAAAGTCTTTGCAAAGCTACAGAGGATGATTGTGGAGGGTGGAGAATCAAATAAATCCTGTTACTGTGTAGATTTTTAGTTTTGTGCTCTGTTGGTTTATTCTCCGTACTTTCCGAGTTTAAAACACATTACGGTCTGGCCACCCAGACAGGAGCAGTCACAACTAATATTAACCAAGAACAACAGCATGCCCAAACTGACTGCAGCGAGGATTACAGAACATAATGGGCCCCATCCAGAAATAATGCTAATACAGGACAAGCAACAGGAAGCAGCAGTAGACTCAGCAGAACTCGGCTCCCAGACAAACTATGGCCTTACTTCATATAATGGCAACTTCAGCGTAATACATATCCACAGAATACTCGTTATTCCCAAAGGCTTGCCAGGCCAGACATCGGCCCAGTTTAATGAATGTTACACACTTCTAGTTTGTATGCTGGTATTTTTGTGCCCTTCATCATTTAGCAACAGCAAGACAGCTGTAACATTTAGGGGGGGAGCAGAGGCTTTTGTGACTGGCTTGGCTGAAAAATCTTTGAGGAAAAGTTTTCTGGCAGCTGTGCCAGTAATGATATGTTTGTTTTACATCCCATCTCTAATGTGGCAATAAAGTGTTAACTGCTTTACTAAATGCAAAAACTGATTCTCCTGACTTTTGTTTCAAGAATTTCAATTGCAGTTGTTGCTGTAAATATTTACCTAATTAAAGTGTGGAAACATACAAAAAAAACCTAATGCTTCATTATGGCATTAGTTTAATATGGTCCGTTATGAATATATATAAAAAAAAAAAAAAAAAAAAAAAAAAAACCTATTCAGATGAAGTGGCAAAATTCTGAACTCTCAAACAATATCAGTAGACTTTTAATCTTTCAGATGTTAAGAATAATACATATTAGTACATGTTTAAAAACAAATGAAAAACTTTCAGGGCTAACCATTATAGTATATTGTATAGATACTTTTTTACATTTTTTTTCACAGCTCATTAATAAATATATGAAAGTGTTACAAACTTCTTAAACTAATTTTAAATAGTTAAATGCACTTTCTTGTAATGTTTTCAGCTACCGCCTCTGCATTTAATCTCTTAATTTACAATGTTGGCTTCTGCTATCTGGGACGGGTGTGATGCGTTCTTAAACTTGCTCTGAATAATAACATGGTTAAACTATAAGAATATTATAAAGATCTTGTCTCATTATATTGAAATCTGATATTCTCAAATTAGGTGCGATTTAAATAGTTATTAATATATTGCTTTCTGGTTAATAGCCCTCTGACAGAAGGCACTAGGTACTTGTCCAGGCTTGCCCAAATTTGCTTGTGTTTTGAAGTATTTTCCCACAGTTATCAGCAAGTGAAACTATAGGCGTCATTACAACACAATATCTATTCAAAAAATAGTTGTGCCATGATTGCATTCTGTGCGGAGGCATGAGAAAGCTTGCACTGATTTATGGGCACGGTGTTATGCATACACCTGGCAGCTGTTACCTTTCTATGTTGGCTGTTTAAGAAGTGCTCAGTGCAGCATTGATAAAAAGGTTAATTTGCAGAAAGGCATTACAAGTACAGTTACTATGTAGAACAAAGGCGTTAAATACGCCGAATGGTAAACATGCATGACTCCTAATTTGTAACATTATAAGTAGCTTACAAAATGCTGAGGCCATGCAGCTTGGATTAGTAGTAATCAGTGAAATAATATAGTGTTTATAAATACAGTTCCATGGCAAATGGATCCTACACAACAAATAGGCTTGCCAGGGATGAGATCTGTTTATCTAGATGGAAAGAGATACACATAAATAGCAGGATAATTTCCAAGAACAGTAGTAGGAGTCTGATTAAAACACAATTGTTCTGTATCATTATTGGGAAGTCCATTGTTCCCATTGGGGGACTAGTTTGCTTGCAAATGTGACAAGTATGTGTCTAGTGGGGCCTTGGTGGTTAGAAAATCCCCCTTTCCCTTGCTGAGGTTTGTAACTTTTGACTGTTACCTGATACTTGTGAGAGCAGTGATGGCCTCAAGATAGACAAAGCATTTCAATGAGGTGATGAAATAAAGAAAACCACCTGAGATTCCATTACTGAGGTGTGCTTCAGCTATCTTCAAGTAGTCCTCGATATATGCCTTCCAATTCAAGCCACAGATAACGCATAGTTCGTTTATTGAAAGAGTCAATGTTTGGGATTGCATTTTTCTATCATCAGCAAACAAGCACAGTCTGTATTTCAAAAAACCACCACACTTAATTTGAAGTTTTCGGATTATTTATCTATCTGTATGAATAACGCCCAACCCACTGTTTATGTTTTGTGGTGTAGAACTGTACTCGGGTATTTAATCTCGAAGTATCAGTGACTTCTTAGAGACTTCTTAGAGTTGCTGTAATTGAGATGTCTGTTTAGTCAGACTGGATAAGGAGACATGAGATGAAGAGGATCACATCTGTCTAAACCATAATCTGTTCTCTGATAATGCATGTAGACTTACATGGTGAATAATCATATAATCAGTCTTTGCAGAAGATTTACAGCCCCTGCTAATACATTAGTGTGGAAAAAAAAAAAAAAAATATATATATATATATATATATATATATATATATATATATATATATATATATATATATATATATATATATATATATATATATTTTTGTTGACAATTTTGTTTTATTTTATTCCACAGAGGTCCTACACTTTGATGGTCGAAGCCCTTGATTTCAACAATGACACTAACAATGGTAAGCAATGTGTTGATTTAGTTTTTATATTTGAATGAAAGTTCAAGAATTCTATTAAAAAAAAAAAAAAATGTTTTTTTTCTTTGTAATCAAGGATCTTTCACTTTCTCCACAGAGTTGGAAATCTTTCTTAGATCAGTTACAATTTTCTCGGTTCCAACAGAACATGTTACACACTCTGGAATTGCCCATTATTAGCCTGGGAGCAACTCTGGTTAAGACAAGGCTGGAAGTTTTATTTTTTTCTTTCTTCCCCCAACTGTAGCTTATTCCCTGAGTTGAAGAGTTTGTGCTGACAGGTGGGGCTCTGAGAAGAAGGAAAGAGAGTGTGTGTGTTGGGGTTGTTGGGTTGTGGAGGCACGCTTTACTTGGTTATGAAAATGTTTTTATATTCTTGATGGCTAATGGCAGGTGCTAGCTCGGGTCATAATCGTACATGGCCTCTGCCAGAAGTTACAAGCACAGCTGTATATTACGACCTGTGTACACATAATATTTGCAGTGGACCCCAAAAAACACAAACAATTATGAAGTTATATAATCTATGAAATGACACCTTGCTGAGGGGAGGGGGAGGGGGGATCCGTGGCATCCCATTTTCATTGTGTGGATTATTTATTTAATCATTTTTTAAAATTACCCTATTTTAACTGAGTAGCAAATCCTTTTAAATATGTATGTTTTTGTATCTTGAATCTCTTGCAGATCCATACAGTATTATGTGTGAAAAGCTGAGCATACCAAAAGTACACAGTATAATGCTGATTATGCCAAAAGTACAAAATAAAACAAATGTTATGTTTGTCATACCAGCCACTTTGTGGTTTATTTATGTAGCTAAAGTAGAAAAATTAATGTTAAAAACAATGTTGGTTTATGGAAAAAGCCCAGACACTTTGCAATTAACAGAAAACCCCAGAACAGAAAACAATTTTTTCATAATAAAAATACAGGTATCTGCTGAACAGGGACACTTGAATTCATCTGAAGCATTAAGCCCTGCTGACAAAGCGCCTCTACAGTTGAGATCCAGGCTGAGATCCAAGAAATTTAAGATATGACCGTTTCTCAGGGGTGATTATAAAGTAACAGTTTGCTCTCAGGTTCGTCCTTTTTCTAGAAGTGCTGGGATATTTTGGATGGCTTTTTATGTATCTTCACCCTACAGTCAAGTGCTGCTGGCAGCAGGTCATAAGGTAGCGTCAGTTCATTGCAGTCACACCGTCCAGACACAGAGTGAAATACCACAGATGTGTATAGTATTCCAGACTAATGTGAAATATTATTTCAGACTATAATTTTAACATTCTGCTTTTAAGAAACCAGAAAACAGCAGCTATTAATAGATTTATTTAAAAAAAAAAAGTGTGCTTGACCGAGGTGAGATGTACAAATTCTGAACGCTCTGTGAAAACACTTGAGCTAGGGAATCTGCTTTGAAGAACTAAAGCCATTTAGTGATTTGCTCAAATCCCACTGTTTACTTCCGTTGAGGAACCATTAAGGGTTGTAATTCAAGATCTAAATTGATGTTAGTTCACACAGTGTTTCTTGGCCAAATTCAAAATTAGATTTTGTGTCAAATGTCTACATCTTTGCCATCTAGGAGGACATTTTAGTATTAACACCTCAACCTTGGGAGCAGCAAGCACTTGACATTTCAGGTCTATCCTATAAAGTTTGTCTCGGTACCAGAATATAGCAATGAGCGGCAGTCTGCACAGCAGCCTGGTGTTGCTACTCTGTAATTTATGGTAACTGTGGTTCTGTCTTGAATTTAGGAAATGAAAGGCATGGCCTTTTGAAGATAGTAATATTAGACTAGGAAATAGCATTCACTGATTAAACATGTGTGATTGAAGAGAACTAAAGCTTATTAAATCGGTTTGTCTTACAGCCACCTGTAATTGCATCTATTTGATAACCTAGCTAGAAGAGAAGTGTGTGTGTTTTAAAATTTGAAATTTCGATAACCGTTACCTCACAGAGAGGGCAGTACATTCCTTTTCAGAACAGTCCTAAATAAAAGCAGTTTTGGGGCATCATTTTTTATCGTTCCTGCAGTCCTTTCAAATTGTTTTTTTGTTTGCGGAACAGATGCTGGAGTAGATGTGATTGAGAAGGATGTCCACTCGGGTATGATCAACCCGAATCGTCAGTGGCAAACTCTAAAACACAACGGCCCTGTTGGCCAGTTTGAGTACCAGATTCGAGTAACTTGTGATGAGCACTATTACGGCTTTGGTTGCAACAAGTTTTGTCGGCCAAGGGATGCATTCTTTGGACATTATACCTGTGATCACAATGGCAACAAAACCTGCTTGGAGGGCTGGTCAGGACCGGATTGCAATACAGGTACAGTAATTGCGCGTATTCACAATTATGATGAATATTGACTGCAAAACTCCAGCTGTAAAAATCTGTGTTTTAGAATAATTGTAATCTGTGAAGTGGGGGCGGGGAAGGAATAGTTTCGTGCAGAACGTTTTTTTGCAATAGCAGTATAAAAATATTGCTAATCTACCTTCCATCTTAGATCAGCATATTGTATGCATGTTGTCTATTTATAGTTGGGAGTTCTATTGTTAGAAAATGAATTGGTGGATTTGCAGTCGCAAGGCACCACCTACCCCAGTCTGTTTCCAGCAGAACGATAGCAGAGCTGAGATAAGTCTTGGATTTGGTAGGATTACTGCACTGGTTAGAGATTAAAACATTCCCACGAGTTAGGAGATGTGGGGAGCTGACAACATGCTGACTTGTGTTGTTTCTCTCTAATTTCTAGCTATCTGCCGTCAGGGCTGCAGCAACGAACACGGCATCTGTAAGCTTCCCGGAGAGTGCAGGTAAACAGCTTAGTAACATTTTAACATACATTAACACATTTATCAAAGGATTAACCCCAGACAACAATTTGTATTTAACCCTTTCAAAGTTAAGAGTGACATTTGTTCTTGCTTGGTAATTTGCACATCATTGCATTATAATAGGGCATATGATCATGGTGAATGTTCTGTGGCTGTAACATCACAACCCTCCCTCCCTCCCCGCCTTACATATTCAATAAATGGGCAGAAGTCAAACATTTTTCAAAATGGGATTAGTAAGATCTCTCGGTCCCTTTGCTGTTGTGAGCCAGGCTGTGAGTGCTGAGAGGTTAATAGCTGGGATGGAATCTTGTCAGCAGACACTGATGATTGCAAAGTTTTTCTGCCACGCTTTGAAGTTGTTTCCATTCTGGCCAAGAAACAATGGAAAACAGAACTCCTAGATGTACCCAAAGCAATTTAACAATTAGCATGGTGGAACCTAGTATTAATACTCAAACAATAGTTTTCTGCTGTCATCTATAGATTGTCGGCTACCTAAAAAGGGACGTCAAATTACAGACCAATGAAGAGGAATTGATTTAATATCAAGTTTCTGCCGAATTTGCAGCAGAGTTAGTGTTTGTGCAGTTGAACATGTTTACATGTGAACACTTTGTGTTTTGTGACTTTTGGGTTGTTCATTTATTCTTTATTTTCGAAAGTGCAGAAACACTTCTAATTTCAAACTGTGATTGAAAAAAAATCCTCTTATGATGAGCAATTGCTAACTGGTTATAACATTATTCAGCTTTAGCTTTGTCTCCTGAAGTAATTAGTCCAGCTGAGTGAATCGGTGAGCCCAACAACATTGATTTGTGTGGTTGACATCAGAATAAACATGACCTTCAGAGGTAGCTGCATCCTAATCAGAAAAACAGGCTTTGTTACTAGGTTTTAGGCGCACCTCCTACTTGCTGTTCAGGCACGCATGGGTTCTCATATTTACTTAAGGTGCAACTTTCCCACACGTCATTTGCATGGTTTCATGGTGGCTGAGTGTTGTCTGCAATAGCTTTGTCCAACTTGTGGTTTTATTTTTTTTCTTCAAAAAAATGAATTGCATACAGCATTCATTAGCTTTTAATAGACAACTTAAATGTATATATGTTATCTAGTTGTATACAAAGAGTAAGCAGTGCAATAATCATGTCATTTTATATTAATAAAATGTTTTGTTTATCTTAATCTGTAAGGAAACTTAAGTCCCACACGACCCAACATTTCTGCCATATCCTTTTTTGGCTTTAGTGCAAAAAAATTCTTTGTGTACTTTAAAGCTGGGTTATGCGACAAGACCAGAGATGCTTATGATTCATCACCTCAGCGCACTAGTCAAATTTCTTATGAGAACTTTATTGTAAATGTTTAAAAAAACAACAACTAGACTGGCTTTCCTGAGATTACTGCTTTGAATTACTATGTTATTCAGGGTTGTTTTTTTTAATGAACTTGTGCTTCCTTTTCTGGCTTGTTTTGTAGGGCAGAGGGACTGATCTCTTTTTTTTTTTGTTGTAAAAGAACTAAACATGTATAAAATTCATTGGTTCTTGGGTTTTGCAGGGAGCGGTGATAGATCTTTTTACAAAGGATGTTGATGTTTCCAAAAAAAAAAGTTAATCTTAGTTTTCTTCCTGCATTCCAAAATGGGCATGTTGGCTGTGCCTGTGGTCGGAAACAATGTGATTGTGTAGTGTTAACATTATTCTGCCACATTTTAAATGTTAATATAAAAAAGGACTGGTAGAAATAGAGAACATAGGAGTATCTTTAAAGGCACCTACCAACATAAAAATGACTGCAGTTGTAACCTTCACACAATGGCACAAAAGCTGTTTGTTTTTCTCGGTTACACAAAATAGTTTCTTGGCTAAATCTATTTATTTTTGCATAATGTGGCCTATTGGCTTTTGATTCATAATAATCTCATTTATTAGAATTACAATTGCAGCTTGGTTAATAATTTTATTTATTTTTTCTGTTGGTTGTCTGGCTATTGTCTATAGTGGACTTTCCAATTTAAAGTCCAATCTGACCTAGTCTTTACAATGATTTGTTGTGGACATCCTCCCTTTCGGTCTCAGTTGTTAGTGTTAGAATAGTGTAGTATTGTGCTTAATTACACCATGCTGAGTCTCCAAGAACAGTCAGTCTTTTGTGCAAAATTGGCTTGAGACCCTGGCAGAGCAGTTTTTTTTTTTTTACATTTTTTTGTTTTTATAGAAAACCGCAAACTATCAGGATTCACATTAAAAAGGCAAGTGTTTTAGGATGTTACAGGAACCAAAAATACTCAGTTTCTTCTTAATTTCAGGTGCCTGTATGGTTGGCAAGGGCAGTATTGTGATAAGTGCATTCCGCATCCCGGATGTGTCCATGGCACTTGCGTTGAACCATGGCAATGTCTCTGTGAAACCAACTGGGGTGGTCAGCTTTGTGACAGAGGTACTAATCTCCTAAAATCTTTCTGTAGAATTAAAGGTAGAGGAAGCTAACCGTATAATAGTTGCATGATTTAGTTTTGAAATGCTTTTTATTTTTGTTTTAATCAGCTATGTATCAATCATCACGATTTTGTTTTCTCAGACCTTAACTACTGTGGAACTCATCAACCTTGTTTGAATGGCGGCACCTGTAGCAATACAGGACCTGACAAATATCAGTGTTCCTGTCCTGAAGGCTATTCGGGAATCACCTGCGAAAAGGGTATGGCCTTTTAAAATATAAAAGGGTCCCAACAAGTGGGATTGGAATGAATTTTTCCGATCGTAGATAGATACCAGAATATATGCAGATATAAAAACAGTGTTCTGTACAGTGTAAGGTGTAGTTTACATAGGTTAATGTGAACATATATTGCAGAACGAATGAAACATTATTTAAGATAATAACTTAACTTGCCTGTGGAGTAGGAGCATGTGAAAGCTGATGCTTTCCTTTTCAGTGTACATTTCAATTTTTGTTTTTGCTGACTCTGCATGCATTTTTTATTTGTTTTGGTTGGCTTGTTTACAGTTCAGCTTGGTGAAAATACTTTAGTCCAATTTTTATTAACAAAAAAAAAAAAAGATTTCCTTCAGTGCTGACAGCTTTATTGCCTTCGTGTTATACACATGGTTTCCTTTTGTGTAATGCTCGGGAGACATCCACTTTCTGAAAGATTTAACATTGACACATATCTGGAATTCCCTGATTTTAAATAAACCATTAGTGATTGTTTGTAAATCCCTAATTGATTTCTGTAGGAATCCATACCAGGCTATAGTGTTGAAATGTGTTTAGGATGAAACCCTAAGACCCCAGCACAGTCTGGAGTAAGTCATGGTGCATTGATCAGGTCAACTTAGCATGAAAGATGATTTCCTGCCTGTGCGAAATCACGGACAGCTAATGAGAATATGATAGGATTTGAACCTGATTCTTCCCTGGTTATATTATATGAAGCTTAGGTGGTCCAAAATGGGCAAGGCAGGGCACTGTTACTGGGAGAAACTTAGCAAGCTGGTAAAGAAAATAAGGGAGGTGAACTTTTGCACTTGTGAAACTTATTTGTTTTTACGTTTCCAGCGGAGCATGCTTGTCTCTCAGATCCCTGCTCTAATGGAGGAAGTTGTGTAGAAACAAGTTTTGGATATGAATGTCAGTGTGCCCCTGGCTGGGTTGGGCCATCTTGCATGACCAGTAAGTGTTTTTATTTGGCAACACATTTAGTCAAAGATAGACTAATTCATTCATTCATTCATTTTACACAAGCTTATGATTTTAAACACAACCTTTTTTTTTTTTTTTTTTTTTTTTTTAACGCAGATATTGACGACTGTGCCTTTAATCCTTGTAATCATGGTGGAACCTGCCAAGATCTGCTTAACGGATTTAAATGTGTTTGCCCACCACAGTGGACTGGAAAAACATGTCTGATAGGTATGCTATCTATCTTGCGTTTTTTTTTTTTTTTTTTTTTTTCTGTTTACACTGAATGACTGCTAGCTATGTATCTTCTGTTTGTTTTCTTTTTAATAAATCATAGCATAATTGTTAACAAATGTTGAGAAATGTTGGAAATGTGCTGTAACATTACACAGTGCCAGCCAGCAAAAGTAGAACAACAAACACAGCT
This sequence comes from Polyodon spathula, assembly GCF_017654505.1. Taxonomy (NCBI): domain Eukaryota; kingdom Metazoa; phylum Chordata; class Actinopteri; order Acipenseriformes; family Polyodontidae; genus Polyodon; species Polyodon spathula. Next base: position 57,970,285 of record NC_054538.1, on the reverse strand, counting down.
AGGAATGTAATAAGCCTTTTTCTACTCTGGGTTCCTGTGGGAAAGACCCTGCACCTTCACAGTCATGTCAACTCCCCCAGAACAAGGAGGGTACAGCTGGGTTTCAGAACTCGGACGATATTATAAGGAATGAGCTGTCTGCATTCTCAGTGTGTCCCTTTTGACTAAGTGCAGTTAAGGGCATCCAGAGTCACAGCGCTCATTGGAGATGTTTGAACAACTCTCTTTGCAATTTAATCCTATAATTCTTATTTTTCCTAATGAAAGCCTTATTTTACTAGTTAAACTCATAATTAACTGAATTAATTTACTAACTTAAGATATGTTTTCCCACCATGGTCAACTTTGGATACTGTCTCACTAATTACTTTTGACAACAAGTAAAGTCTGCATACCGTTACAAATTAAATAAGGAATGACTGACATATGATAATCACATATGTTTTAAAGATTTATTTATTTATTTATTTACTTTTTGGAAACATAGATGCCAATGAATGTGATGGCAAACCTTGTGTGAATGCTAACTCCTGCCGGAACCTAATTGGTGGATACTTTTGTGAATGTATGCCAGGATGGAATGGCCAAAACTGTGATACCAGTGAGTGAACTGTATATTAATATGCATAACCATGTTGTCCAAACTGAATGCAAATTTTAATGTTTCTACAGTGTTCAATGCCTCTCCAGTAAGTTAATCTGCAACTAAAGTATCAAGCTAAGGAACTGATTATAGAAAGGGAGTAGTCGGTCTGGAATGAAAATATACAATTTTATCAAACTCATTAGTCCACAGCAAGCTAGATTCTGATAACCTGGCTATAACAATCATGTGAAGTTTCACTAACTGCACTGAGAGAATTGCTCATGTTTCCCTCCCATTATAATAAGCTTATCTAAAGGAAAGCATGCAGGAAATCTGACAACAGCTTTATCTAGGCAGAGCTAGGGAGTCTTTTGAATTCTTTCTCTGTAATTGAAAAGTGTATTGCCGTTTTACGATCAGATATGTGAATTGTTTCTTGTTACAGATATTAATGACTGTCATGGGCAGTGCCAGAATGGTGGAACCTGCAGGGTAGGTTTTTTTGGCTGTGGCCTTTTTGTTTTCTCTTTTGTCCTTTTTGATTTGCAGCTGTTTAAAAATAGCAACTGTTAACACATGGCTGTGTCACTTTTACTTTCAAACACTGATAACTTGCATAATTAAGTTGTTATGCTATTTAGCAATGGTGGAAAAATCTTGCACTTCAGAAGATTTGGATTTAATATAAACATTCCTTCCCCGTTTGATTGCCAGGAGAATCTTAATTTTGGACCCTTTTATGGTGATCTTTTTATAATGTTTCTTTTTTTTTCTTTCAGGATTTAGTTGATGGCTATCGTTGTGTCTGTCCACCCGGCTATGCAGGAGAGCTGTGTGAGAAAGACGTCAATGAATGTGCAAGCAACCCTTGTCTGAATGGAGGTCGCTGCCAGGACGAAGTCAATGGATTCCAGTGTCTATGTCTTGCTGGTTTCTCTGGAAACCTCTGTCAGGTGAGCATTGGTGAAATTCATACTGTAGATATTGGAACCTCTTACCAGGGAATTTTCTTTTTAACTGTACACTAAATACCAGGTACTCAGTCAGCTGTAGTTTAACCTCTTTGCTGCCAAGGGTAGTTGCCACCTCCCTGGCCACAGGAATTCGACAATTTTTGGAATACATTCCTTTAATCACGATTATATCCAACTTCATACATTGTCATCTCTGGTTTTGTTCCAGATTGTGTGTTTTTTCACAAGGCAATGTTGAAAGCTATATATTGTTGAATTTGTCTTTCAGCATGCTTCGATAGGTTTCTAATTTACAAAAAGCACGTCGGTAACCACAATATACAACAAACAAACCGACAGTTTAAAAAAAGGGAAAAACCGCAGGTCACAAAGATACACTAAAATACAATAAATCTCCTAACTAGCTCCAAGTAATTACAAAAAAAAAAGACACAGGTAAGGAAGATTTCTATTAAATGATAAATGGTTACTAATAAAATGTCAATTGCAGTAACCGGATAGCATGTTTTTCTGTAACTGCAGGAAATGCAACAAACGAATAGATATATGTTGGTAGTTATAAAAAAAAAAAAAAAAAAGTCATGAAAAAAATATAACAGGTTGGGATAAATGAGAAAATGAGAGAAAAAAAAAAAAAAACCTGAGGTAAAACACTGGCAAAGTACTAAAACACAAATCTCCTCAACAATCAAGAGCTTCCCAAAATTATTTCTCAAAAATAGCTTTGTTATCTAAATTTATATCTCACTGTTCAGCCAAATGTGTGGTGTAATGAACTTGGCAATCGAAAGTAAAATAAATAAAGAACGAGTTGAATTTGTGGTTTGTCAAACTCCTGAGGGGGAAAAAAACTTGCAAAAGTATAAAATACAGGGAATATGTACATGTCAATTGTGGGGGAAAAAATTGATATAACGTATTGATAAATAATATACAGAAGGCCTTTTTAAAAGTTAAGCAACGAACAGAAGTCTTAAGCACTCCTCCTTGTCTCCCTACAGAAACTACAACACAGCGTTCTAGTCATGCCTCCCAAACTTTTTTTTTTTCCCCCACTCTTTTTCATCATGCATTTTGAACCAATATAATTGTGACAATGTCTCAGTACCCATCCCATGCTTCATTTGTTGCAGGAAAGGGTCCTAATCACAGCAAGTTTTTTTTTAAATGGTGAAAAAGACAGTAGCTTTTCAGGGCACCTCAGAGTTGGAGGTGCCAGGGATGTCCTAAGAGCACATTAACAGCACATTTTTAGGAATAGAGGTTCTTATGGAAAAGTAATTTCCATTCAGCATGCCACAAGCAGTGCTGGTTGCAAAATGACTACACTCAGAAATGCAGCTATAATGTTTGTTTACTCCTAACTGTCAGTTTATATGGAGAAAGTGCATTTGTAATTGTGCCATTTAGAGTTTTCATGTTGTTGTTTTCAGTTGGATATAGATTACTGTGAACCAAACCCTTGTCAGAATGGAGCACAATGTTACAACCTTGCAACAGACTACTTCTGTAGCTGCCCTGAAGACTACGAAGGAAAAAACTGTTCACACTTAAAAGACCATTGCCGCACTACACCATGCGAAGGTATTTATTTAAATTTTGGCTCTAACAAATTATCTGAAACAGTTTCTATTTAAAAAGCTAAAAAATCCTATTCTGTTACTTGAAAACATTCAACATTTTTGTTGCATACCATGGTGTGAGATTGAGTAATGGAGTAGCTCATTGTTGGATCAATTTAAATAAATATCTCAAAGGGCTTGTTACAGTTTGAAAGGTGCATATATAATTTTGGTTTAATTTGCACTTCCATTGCCTCTGCATAGAGCCTCTAGAGAAATACCTATGGGGGGGGGGGGGGGGGTAATTTTCCCAAGTCCTTGAAATCTGGCAATATGTTAGCAATTCTGTGTGTTCTTCTTTATTACTTGGTGGGCTTCCCTTTCTGTGTTATGTGAATGACAGACTGGAGGTCAGACCAACCACAGAGGTGGATAGTATCTGTGTTGCTTTAAACTAAGTGAAGTGTTTCCTTTCCAAGCGAATAGAGATATATATATATAATATATATAAGAACATAAGAAAGTTTACAAACGAGAGGAGGCCATTCGGCCCATCTTGCTCGTTTGGTTGTTAGTAACTTATTGATCCCAAAATCTCATCAAGCAGCTTCTTGAAGGATCCCAGGGTGTCAGCTTCAACAACATTACTGGGGAGTTGATTCCAGACCCTCACAATTCTCTGTGTAAAAAAGTGTCTCCTATTTTCTGTTCTGAATGCCCCTTTTTCTAAACTCCATTTGTGACCCCTGGTCCTTGTTTCTTTTTTCAGGCTGAAAAAGTCCCTTGGTTCGACACTGTCAATACCTTTTAGAATTTTGAATGCTTGAATTATGTCGCCACGTAGTCTTCTTTGTTCAAGACTGAACAGATTCAATTCTTTTAGCCTGTCTGCATATGACATGCCTTTTAAGCCCGGAATAATTCTGGTCGCTCTTCTTTGCACTCTTTCTAGAGCAGCAATATCTTTTTTATAGCGAGGTGACCAGAACTGAACACAATATTCAAGATGAGGTCTTACTAGTGCATTGTACAGTTTTAACATTACTTCCCTTGATTTAAATTCAACACTTTTCACAATGTATCCGAGCATCTTGTTAGCCTTTTTTATAGCTTCCCCACTTTGTCTAGATGAAGACATTTCTGAGTCAACAAAAACTCCTAGGTCTTTTTCATAGATTCCTTCTCCAATTTCAATATCTCCCATATGATATTTATAATGTACATTTTTATTTCCTGCGTGCAGTACCTTACATAATATGTATATGAGAGAGAGCTTAATGTTTTAACACTTTTGTTTTTGCAGTAATTGATAGCTGCACTGTTGCAGTCGCCTCTAACAACACACCGGAAGGAGTCCGTTACATCTCCTCAAATGTATGTGGGCCACATGGAAGATGCAAAAGTCAGGCAGGAGGCAAATTTACCTGTGAATGCAAAGAAGGCTTTACTGGAACATACTGCCATGAAAGTAAGATTCATGTAGTATTTTATTATTGTTTGGAGAATACAACCTGATGAGGTTGCTAGTGACCTCCTTCGTTATACTTGAAACGTCACGTTTGCTGTAGGTTTTTAAATATGTCCTTGAAAGATGCAGATTGGTGTTCCCTTGGCCTTGAGGAGGTTTGGTCTAATCTTCAGGCTGTCCCTGGAAAAACACCACCCACTTAGATGGGTAATGTGGGCATTGTAGTGTGTGCAGATAAAGCTTGCTTAAAGCAAGGTGAATGTTTCGGCATTAAGATTAATAACTTCCCAGCCAGTCAGTGTGGAAGTTGTTTAATGGCCTTCCACTGCACCAAGAAGTCTGCCTTTCCACTTGTGGATGGGGAACTATTTATTGTTCAAGATCTAAAAGTACTGTAATTGGAAATTCATACATACAATTTTTAAGGCCGTATCATTTTTTGATAATTGTACAAACGGTCTGAACCTTTGCATCTCTGCAACCTCTGCATTAACTTTGCATCTAAAAATGTTTTCTAAATCCTTTGTAGACATCAATGATTGTGAAAGTAATCCCTGCAAAAATGGTGGCACATGCATTGACAAAGTGAGCATTTACCAGTGCATCTGTGGTGATGGCTGGGAAGGAGTTCACTGCGAGAACAGTAAGTTGTTTGTTCTGCTTCCTTTTTAATGCATACAGGTTCAGATTTTTGTGTGTTTTTAGGATGGGATAGAATCCACCCATATTCCAATGAAATTGAAAGTCACTGTTAATGACGCTGCAGTTAACTTGATAACACTGCAATGTTGTGTGATTGTTTTTCTAAAGATTGATCTTTGTGTGCATGTGGTGCAAAACCGGTTTTAAAATATTTAGCTAAGCACGTTTCTTAATTTCAGACATCAATGACTGCAGCGTGAAACCTTGCCACAATGGAGGCACATGTCGAGACTTGGTTAACGATTTTTTCTGCGAGTGCAAGAATGAGTGGAAGGGGAAAACATGCCACTCCAGTAAGTGCTGATATTAGATTTTGCATTTCTTCCTTTATTTTGTTTCCACTGAATATGTTCTGATAGTGCTAACAGCAGTTACTTTTATTTCAGGTGAAAGCCAGTGCGATGAAGCTACATGTAACAATGGTGGAACGTGCTATGATGAGGGAGACACCTTTAAGTGTATGTGTCCACCGGGATTGGATGGTGCTACCTGCAACATAGGTACGCTATAGTTCATTCAGAAATACTTGTTAATGTTTCTCTTGTAAGTCTATGATGTTTTGAGCAAGAACTTTTAAAAAATAAACTTCCATTGCAGCAAAAAACAGCAGCTGCCTGCCAAACCCCTGTGAGAATGGAGGCACCTGTGTAGTGAGCGGAGATTCCTTCACTTGTGTATGCAAAGAAGGCTGGGAAGGAGCTACTTGCACACAGAGTAAGTACATTTTTCAAACCTGCCTGCCCCCCGCCCCCCACCCCCCTTCCACTAACAGATAGCTCATCCTGTTGCTCTGTTATGAAATTGGAATCAGAAGTTGAACTGGTTTTTTTAGACGTTAACCATCACATGAGCCCATTTTTTTAAAGCAGTGTGTGATAGTATGGACCTGGGTGTGAGAAAGTTGCCAAGTAGATAAATGAAGACAGATGTTATCTTGCTTTCTGTACATTCTTGGCCTAACAGCAACATGTCTGCTTCCACTCATATCCTCTTGTTACTTGCTTTACAAGGGTTTCTTCCTGTGCACATACATTTAAAAATGTATTTTTCAATGTTTAATGATAACCTGGAAGCAATTTAAGAAGGTAATGCAGTATATTTTGCAAACTGTATAGAGTAATAAGTATCTACATCTTTGGCATCATAAAATTGGCCATGGTTCACACCATTACATTCACCCCAAACCTTGTTGTAACCTGGTTTTATGATTCTTGTTCTGTGTTTTTTAAATTATAACTTTCTGTTCCACAGATACCAACGACTGCAACCCACATCCCTGGTAAGTAAATTCAACATACATATTTTTACACAGTAATTTGTTAAGTTTGTATCGCTTTTGGACGTATAAGCACAGCAATTACTTACTGCAATATGGTAAACATATCACAGCATTTATAGAGTAGCTTAATGCAGTGACTTTAGAAATTATAGTAGAACACAAAGACTGAACCTTTGAAACTCACATTATTTTCCTATTTACAGCTACAACAGTGGAACTTGCGTGGATGGAGACAACTGGTACCGATGTGAATGTGCCCCAGGCTTTGCTGGCCCAGACTGCCGGATAAGTAAGTATTAAAATTTAGCATCACTTGATTCTTAATGCTGTGTCAATTTAAGAAGTAAGAGTTAAGAATTACAAGAACAAAGATGCTGTCAGTTATTTCCAGTTTTGTTAGTCAGGAAGGTTTTTATAAGAAGTTAAATCATAATGCTCTTCAGCCTGAACTGACGATCCACCTATAAACGTGTAATCCACCCTGAGAACCTGAGGTGGTTTGTGCTCATTCCCATTTAATTGGTGTTCCACAAGCAGTTGCATCCATAAAATGTTAGTATTGATCCAGAAGTATTTGAAAGCTAAAATAAAACACAAAACAACTTTCACACATGAATAAATAACCTGTTGAATGTTAACAAATCTGTTGTCTGAATAAATAATGTTCAACTGCACAACAAAATGTAAGTGAAGTAAAGTTTTAGCTTTTTTATTCCCTTGATCTGTAATTTGAAACATTTAAACACGGTCAGCATTATTAATCTGATAGTGACTGAAGAGATAGTGTAGGTCTGTATCTGATTACACTGGGGAAGAATACTGGTTAAACTTGTTTTGGCTAAAAATAAACAAGAGTAAGCTTATCCTGAAATTATCTTTTCTCTTTTTTTTTTTGTCCAGATATCAATGAATGCCAGTCTTCTCCATGTGCGTTTGGATCTACTTGTGTGGATGAAATTAATAGTTACCGCTGCATCTGCCCCACTGGTCGAAGTGGCCCAAGATGTCAAGAAGGTACTGCATTGTGGATACACTCTCGTCTCCTTGTCATATTCCGTGTCCTGTGCCTTAGGGGAGTGCGCGAATAGTGTGTAGACTCTTGATGTGTTTGAGATCTGTTAATGGGGTATTTCTTCCAGTGCCATCAGTTAGTTATCCCTTAAGCAGTTGCACACCTTTTACACAGAGCTATTGGGGGAAGCTGATATACCCATTCAGGTTTAAAAAAAACAATGCAAAAAAACGTTCTTGCTTTTTTCCTGAGTTAAGATGTGATCTCTGGATTTTTTTTTTTTTTAAGACGTGCTTTTGGATTCTTCCTTAATAAAGGAAGCTTTAAAAAAAAAAAATAGTACTGGTGTTAAGGACATTTTGAACCTGACCATGTTTTTAATTAAAACCTTTTTGTTTTTCTTTTTCTTGTTAGTTACTGGAAGGCCTTGTATTGCCGAAGGTCGTGTCACATCAGACGGCTCCAGATGGGAGGAAGACTGTAATACATGCCAATGTCTAAATGGAAAAGTCACATGTACAAAGGTACATAAAGCTTATAGTTATTAATGTACTCATAAAATTATATCCAGTTTTATAATGTACATTTCTTTTACATGCAGATCTTTTACAATGTTACTTTGCCTTCTTTCAGGTGTGGTGTGGTCATAAGTCTTGTCGAGTGCACAGTAAGGGTCGCAACGAGTGCCCTGCTGGACAAACCTGCATTGCGATAAAGGATAACCACTGCTTTGTGCCTCCGTGTGCTGGACTGGGTGACTGCTGGCCTTCCAGTCAGCCACCAGTTAAAACCAAATGCCACGCCACGTCCAATTTCCTGGACGACAGCTGTGCAAATATCACTTTCACCTTTAATAAGGAGATGATGCCACCAGTAAGTAACTCTTAAAGGCATTAAGAGTTCTTAAAAGTTGAGTGCAGTTTGTTTTATTAGTGAAGCTGTTAGCTTGATACAGTATTACACACATTGTTGTAATCTGCTAAGAAAGCCTATTCAAATACTGACAGTTAAAAATATTATTGTAAAACTGTTCTGATGATCTTGTATGTTTCTTTCTAGGGGCTTACCACAGAACATATTTGCAATGAGCTGAGGCACCTTTATGTTGTGAAGAACCTTTCCGTGGAATATTCTGTCTACATGGACTGTGAACCCTCGCCTGCTGCCAATAATGAAATCCATGTGGCAATAGTACGTATATAATTTATTTTTTCTTTTGATTTCACCATCTGAATTCAAATATTTTTATCCTGGTTTGTATTTATTGTACAGTGGCGTGACTGAAAACCTTCAATAGTGTGTATGTGTGCGCATAATATATATATATATATATATATATATATATATATTATGTACATGTATATATATATATATATATATATATATATATATATATATATATATATATATATATATAATTTGTGGGGGTGGGGGGTTTTTTTCAGTCCACAGATGTCCACAGACAGGACAGGAATCCCATTAAAGACATCACTGATCGAATTATTGACATCGTCAGTAAACGTGACCTAAACAACACTATTATTGGAGGTATTGCTGAAGTTCGTGTACAGAGGCGAGACTCTGAGAACAAAACTGGTAAGAAGCTTTTATTGGTAGTAGTAGTAGTTTTTCACTTTACATCTGGGGGGTGGTTCCAAACACATTTTATTTATTCATTATAGCCACATAATTTGTAATTTTAAAGTTGATTTTAGCTGAAGAATATTCCATTTGATTTTGATTAAACAATTACACAGATTATATACAACATAATTCAGGAGGAAATTCTCAAAATGTATCCGTAACTTGTATGCAAGTGAAAATATTGGTCCTTTTTTTATAAAAGAACAAGTAGGTAGTTAGTAGATTTTGAAATGTCAGGTGAAATATAAATAGGGTATAAATAAGTTTCTTAAAAGCTGGATTTATTTTAAGCTCTTATCTGAGTTACATCAGAGTTTGACAAAATATTAAGTGAAATGTTAATTATTGCTTGCTTTTTTTTTTTTTTTTTTAAAAACAGATTATTTGGTGCCATTGCTGAGTTCTGTTTTCATTGTCATTTGGATCCTTGCTTTGGTCACAGTCTTCTTGTGGTGCATGCGTAGACGAAGAAAGCAGAGCAATCACATGCACTCAGCAACCGAGGACAACACTACAAACAATGTACGCGAACAACTCAACCAAATCAAAAACCCCATCGAGAAGCACGCGGCGAGCAGTGTCCCCGTTAAAGATTATGAAAACAAAAACTCAATAATTGCCAAAATTAGGACGCATAATTCAGAAGTCGAAGAAGACATAGATAAACACCAGAAGACAAGATTTACCAAACAGCCAGCTTACACACTGGTCGACAGAGAAGAGAAAACTCCGCACACCACTCCCACAAAAAATCCAAACTGGACAAATAAACAAGATAACAGAGACTTAGAAACGGCACAGAGCTTAAATCGAATGGAATATATTGTATAGCAGACAGCAGAGCTGCCGTGCATAGCGATTCACTATCAGTGAGGGCTGAGTTTGTAGTTCTTAAACTGTTGTGTAATAGTTGTCCTAACGTTATTATTTACATAGAATCCCTGTGTTAATTTAAGTTTTGACAAGCTGGCTTACACTGGCAATGATAGTTGCTGTGGTTGGCTGGCATACCAAGTGCTGCATTTCACATCTATGCAAAACTAGTTTAAAGTGCCCTCTTGTAAATCCAGTTGCAGCTGTATATGATTGATATGTTTTAAAAGTATTTATGAGCTGAATAGACATTCCCCTAGTGTAAACGTTTTGCAAAGTGTTTGCAAGTAGTCTGGGTTTTTTTTTTTTTTTTTTAGTGGAACTTCAGTATTTATATATGGGCTTTTTTTTAATTTTTATTGTGGATGTACAACTAGTTCTGTATTTGAAAGTGCCTTTGCAGCTCCAAACCACAGCAGCCATCAAGAAAAAGTTTATTTATTTTTATTATATTTTGTTTTTTTGTTGGGAGGGTAAAAAAATGTCAGCAGTTGCTGCCAAAATGAAGAATTGAAAGTATCAAACTAGAACTTTGTATAGATATGTAAATATTTCCTTTTTTATTATTATTAGTCACTGTGTATATTTTTGATTTTATTAACTTAATAATCAAGAGCCTTAAAATACCATTCTTTTTTATTTATATGTATTGTTTAGATTTGAAGGTCTTGATAGCTTTGTAAGCTTACAGCTTCTTTATTTTTGATGGAAATTGTGTTTCATGTTGCCTAAATGCCAAAATTTGAAGTGTTCTAGAAAGAATAGTTTATTTAAGAAATAGAATGGGCATTTATGCCTGAACTGTTTTTGTACAATGTCAGATGTTTGGAATAATTTCTATAGTATCCTTTTTGCCAGGACACTTTGGTGTAAGTACTTAAGGCATGTGGAAAAAAAAAGTATAATTTTGCTGCTTTGGGTTTTAGGAAAACTGAGCGACAGACATGTCTGCTAAAAAAGAAAAAAAAAAAAAACTAAGGGAACAAAATATTGTGTAGCTAAATGGTTAATGGTTTCATGTAAAATAAGTGCAGAGTTTAGAAATAAGCACAGCAATTTTTGTTTTTAAATGTTGCCCCCCACTAGCTAATATAATAAACCAGTTGCAGATAAAACTTTTTTTTTTCTTTTCAGTTTTTGAATCTACTGGTTTAAAATGACAAAATGTAATAAGCTAGACACTGAATACTTGAACAGTTGAATCCCTGTTAGGATCACTGTAGTAGAATCACCACAAGTTACACTGCTTGCCTAACTGAGGAATCAGTGCTTTTGCAGTGCATATTTTTTTTTATTTTATTTTTTTTGTTTTAAATACTCTAATATGTTAATCTCATTCGTTAGCCCTTGAGATCATGGAGATCCCTTGTGTATTCTGACTTTAGTGTTACAAACTTGAGAATAAATTTGACGTATTGTTTCTGGCAATATTTTTTGGAAAGTAATATTTATTAAATATTTTGTATAAAAAGAGGATCCAGTTTTTGTTCTGAAGTGGATTTATTTACTGTTTGCTGTTCAGTATAATGGACAATCAATTATAAATTTGATGCCTAGTTTTGAAAGGAGAAATTCTGTGTCACAATTGGATATCCAATTTCTTTTTTTTTTTGGCATGTGTGTATCCAGTCAATTTATCTGGTTTCACAGACCCTGATTAGCACCAATCTACCATACCGTAGTAGGTAAAACCCAGCCAACCCTATATATATATATATATATATATATATATATATATATATATATATATATATATATATATATATATATATGTATATATATATATATGCATGAACTGTCAAACCCCTGCAGAATTTATGTTGGCTAGTCATGTACCTAGTGGCTCATACGACAATATAGAATGTCAAACAATTTAGCCATTCAAACATCACTACATTAACACTTTGTGGTCCTATGTCGCACCAGGTCCGACATTACAATTTTCCCTTTCCAGTCTGATGTCGGGGGGGGGGGGGGGGGGGGGGGGGGGACTAAAGCACAGGTCTCTAGTCATTTTTTCTCCGGAAAAAGCCAAGAAAACCTTTCAATGGCTATGTGAGACCGATAGGAGCCGAATTAAGCCGAAAGAAAAGGGTGTATCTGATAGCCTCATGCACCACAGAGATGACACGGACACAAACAAAGGAGATAGCTGCTTCCGCATCCAGCGCTCAAAGTATATCATGGACATTTGCAGAGCTTTTTGAGATGTTATAGTAATAAAATAATGACTTGGATTGCATTATTGAGGAGTTTGGTGTTAAAAACGTGCGATCAGGAGAGGATTTATCAGTATGCATGTCTATGAAGAGGTATGTGAAAAATACAGCGAACAAGTGGTGGGGCTTGGTTGGAGATACAGTACTGAGTGTCCTTTTGCGATGCAGTGCCTTTTAAATCCCATTTTACTCTGGGGGGGGGGGGGGGGGGGATTTTAAACAGCACTTGTAAAATAAACAGAGCGTGTGAAAATAAATTGGACCTGACAAGCATTGAATAAATTGACTGCTAAGGGTTAAGCAGAACTGGTAATGCAAATCCTTCCTAACGTAATTATCAATAAGACCAAGCTCCCTTAAATATGCCATATACTTAAAATGACACACATGGCATTGTTTAACCACAGCGGTAATGTTTAATTTAATAAAATCCACATATTTGTACTTCTATCATAAATATCAAACTATGGCTACAGTTTACACAATACTTTATATTGAAAAAGGGTGTTGTCTTTATTTTGAAAAGTGAAGCAACATTTAAATTGAATACAAAATGTATTTTTTGTTTATTGTTGGAAATCTAATATAAACTGAATGGAAGGTTTTTATGTGCCCAGTCTAAATCGGTATTTGGCAATATGTGTCTCTAAACACACATGACTAGAATGGATTTAAAAGGGGTGGGGCTGGATAGTGAACTTTCTAGCATGTGTGAGTATCACTTGATGTGCAGATGAAATAAGACAGATAATTCCAATAATATGTTTTGAAAAGGCAAGAACAAATTTAGTGTGCTGTTTAGCTTCTACAAGCTTGGATTTGAGAAAAATCTACACATTTTACAATTCTTGGCACCATGTTTAAATTCCTCTGGAGTTTGATTATAAATATTTATTTTGTTGCTTTACAACCAGATTATAAAATGCAGAACTTCTGGAAAGGTTAACTAGATATGGAAATGAAACACACACACACACACACACAAAAAAATAGTCTCAAAACTTGTTTGCAAAAGATAGTCTAAGTTTAATACTACCTGTCATTTTCACCAAGCTTTTACACCAGTGACGTAGAAGAAATTAAAGAAACGCAAGAAACTGCTCCTACATCTTCTTTTGTTTCTTGCTGGTTATGTAACATCAGAAGCTTGTTTTTACTTTTACAAATGTGTAGTAAATGAAACCTTACATGTGCAGTAAGGACTAGAAGAGATCATGGTCCTGTTGTAAAATGTGCTATTAAAAACAATTGTTTTCTAGGGTAAACTGCTTAAATCTGGTACACTTGTTTTCTTTCGATCATGGCTTCCCTTAGACATTATGTGTAATGTCAGCCAGAATCTACAAATACTGCACTAAGTCCATGGAATAAAAACTTTTCTGAAGGCTTTTAAATCATCTCTGACTCATGCTATTGAAGTAGTTGTCACTCTTTGAACTTGGAACCTGTTACATTTAACATTTTATTATCCTGTTTGTGTAATGAAAAATCAAGTTTAAACATGCATTGCGATTTGATTTAAATCCACAAGTTTCTTGTGGTGGTGACGTTTTTACAAACTGGGCGGTAACATGAACTCGGGATAAAACAATTGGTCCAATCAAGATATTAAGAAATGCTTTCAGGTATGTGCAATCACAGGAAGAGCTGATGTCATACACAGGGAAGAGCATTGTTTAGTGCACACTCAAACACACAGTGTACAAAGTGTACATTGCATGGCAAGCAAAGCTGCTGTTACTGAAGTGACGGTGATGGGGTTGCTTTCTGGAAAAGTTGGTTGGTACCCTTTAAGGCAGCAATATAGCATCTTTTGGCCAGGTCAAATGCCCGCTTACCAGTACAGACAACAGTCCTTTTTTTTTTTCCTACATTCTGAAAAACCTGTTGTAGGCATCGTAATTGTTTAATAAAAAATATGAAAGTGCTTTTGTTGTCCTGTAGTGTTAGTCATGATGCATATGAATAAGCTACTGGTATATCCCAGTATTCTTGCAGTTATTCCCACACTGAACTGCTATGGACATGTTCCTAGCCTAAATAAATAACTGCAAACTTTTAAAATGCAATTGCACCACAACTTATGTATTACAAATCTTATTATATTTCTCTAGGGTGAAGTTAAATCTCCTGTAAATCCAGAATAACAGTCATAAATTACATTTTATAACGTGCAGTAACAGGGTTAACTGCACCCAGTGTAAAAATGCAGGCATTGTCACATTGGCTTTAGTAGATTACTATAGATATATATTATAAAATATATATTATTTTTCTTTTTAAATTGTACTTTACCTAATCTCCAGTTAGTGTCCCCTTATATTATTGTATTAATACTGCTAGTAACACACTCAGTTAAATGCAAACAATAAGTAATGTCTCTATAACTTGTGGTTCTTGAATTTACAGGAAAAACATATCACGAGGAGTGATAAAAGGCTATTGGAAGTCAGCTAGCAGTGGCATTTTCATTCCAAAACTGGCCTACAGTATATTTGGCCTTTTATCTAGAAAAGGTATTAAAATGACCACTTATTCTTTTTTATTACAAACATTTTCAGGAAAACAACACGTTAAAGCTCTAAGGCCTAAGAAAGTATCATAATATAAAAAAAAAATATGTTCCAACATCAGTTCTGTAGTTCTGGCCAAGAAAGGCTTTCGTTTTCCTATAGCATTCCTTGATAAAATTACATCCCAAATCAAGCCTTGCTTAGTATGGCTTGGTTGTAGCAACAAAAGAAAGTTGAACTATTTGTGCTTTTATGGAAATTAACAGTGTTAACGAAATGCAAAACAAACAGCAAAAGATAGAATAAAATCTCAGGGCGGACTGGAAGCAAATATTTGTAAGGATCTACATTTTTACAGCAAGTCTTCATCTGAAAAAAAATATCAGGATACATGAAGATATAAAAAGTGAAATACAGTATTAATCAGCATTTTATTCTAAATAGCACTTGTACAGTATTACTAATTATCCACATTGGTGTATGGGATATGTTCATATTTCAGATAAAAAGCACGTCGAGTAATGTTGGTGTTCCTTTACAAACCAACTAGAAAATGACTAACATCAGAGATGTGTAATTTTTCTAAAGAAATGATCTAAGGGTGCACACAAAGAGCTGTGTTTATTTTTTGTTTGTTTGTTTTTATTCCTTTTTGAAATTCTCTTCAACCAATTTCACAAACCTTGTGGTCTATTTCCCATTTGGTCAGCCTGGGAGTTTAAAGAACACCCCGCTTTTGGCATCCAGTGTTTTGTAGACATTTCTGGGTGGTCCATACTCCAAGCTGACTTGTATGATTACCTCTAGTCAAATTTATTAAATGGGAATTACCCAATTTCCATTACCAATGGCCTAACCTGACCTTAAAAACCCTTTAAATTTATGCCTGCATAATTTGCCTGAACACTTTTTAAAGTAGTATTGCAAACAGATGTTTTAATATTTTGTTAATGGTCCAATATCATAGCGGGAACTGTTCCTTTAGCTTTAGTGCTGCAATGATTACTCAAAAATGTGCATTTTTTAAATTTAATTAATCTAAACCAGGGTACCAAGGTCAAAAATGTGCTCCACATGTCAAAAATTTCACAAAAACTATAAGTTTTTCAACTAAGAGCCTTATTGGCTGCTATTATTCAACATGTATTAACAGCTCTGCCTAAATGATCACTCTCGAAGCAATAAATCAAAAGAATAAAATAACATATTTTTTTATTGTACATTAATTAACATGACAACTTACTTCTCTTGTCATGTTTTTTTTTTTTTTTTTTGTTACCTTAGACTTTATTTTCACATTGTTTCGAAGTAGCCCAGGTATACTACCACAACAGGGCAAATCTGATGTAAACGCTTATTTTCATTTCCTCTTTACTTCCTGTGCAGCAGATATTCGTACCCCATCTGAACATCAATATACGTATATGTGTAGCAGATGAAGACAATTTGGACAGTGATGTGGCATATGGGTTTTGTTCACATCAGCGGTGAAAAATAATGTCTGGAAAACAAAAAAGATTGATCAATGTGATAAAGTTAATGTGCTATTGAGATAATTTAAAAAAAAATTACATCTTTAAGATCTTGCTGCAATTACATGTGTCCTGTGCAATTTTAAAGGATCTGCAGATATGCATGCAGATTTTATTTTCCTTATTTAGATTTTTGCACTTTAAATATTGCTGCCATTAAGTATGGCTATTTTCAAAAACACAATGTCTAAGTAGATTGTCTTAAGGATAATATACAACACAGTACTGACAAAGTATTTACAATGGAAAAACAGTTAATTTGCTAAGGCAACATGGGGTAAAATATATGATAATGAAGTTACAGGCCTAAGCTGAACAAAACAATTGTTTCCTCTGTGAGAACAAACTACAGCGCTGAACGTCATCACCACTGTGCCCCTCAGGATTTCTTCAGTCATCGTAATCTTTACTTTGTGGGCACAATTTCTACCCCCTCCTTTCTGCCTGAGGGTCTGGAGCTGATATTTGGATGAGAGGATGCAGGCTTGACAGATAATTCCTGTATGTTTGTGGTCTGCTTGTTTTGGTTTGTCTGCTCTGTGTTATTTTTTTCAAGGGGTGGTTCCAGTGTAGATTTTCCCAAAGTAAGCAAGTCCTCATCCAGTGTGGTTTCTGCTAAGTCTTATTTGGAGCATGACTTGGACCCTGATGGAGACTTCTTCATGGATGTTTGTGTTAAGGACTCAGCAGAATCTGTTTTCATTATTACCTCCCTGGGGGTTGCTGGAACCATTGCAAGAAATACTTTCTTGGCATTATCTCCCTCTTCCTGTGAGTAGTGCCTTCTGCGCTTGTTCTGTATTCTGCTCTTCCCCAGACTCTGTTTTGGTTGTGGCAATGCTGACTCACAACTCAAAGAAGAGAGTGCAGTGGCGTGCAGGAAGCACCCTATAGCCTGGATGTCGCCAGTTGGAGTCCAGGCTATTCTACTGCCAACTGTGGACTGGAACTCCCAGGGGGCTGTGCACAATTGGCAGAGCACCACCTGGGGGGGGGGGGGGGGGGGGCTTAGGTCGTCCAGGGTGTCCTCGGCTCACCGCGCACCAGTGACCACTCTAGACTGGCCAGACGGCTGCGAGCTTGCCAGTAAGCTGCCCTGAGATGCGTTGTCCTCCGACGCTGTAGCTCAGATCTGGCTACATGGCAGGTCTGCAGAGTGAAAAGAAGCAGTCAGCCGACAGCACATTCTCTTTCAGCCAACCTTAGGAATCAAATAATAGAAGGGAAATATGGTCTCCATACTTATTGCTACTCTCAGTTACCCTCAAATCCCGAAACCCACGCCTGCTGAAGAATCTGACCCTGGGGGAATTCACCATTTCCTTTTCCATTTACCGTGAAGTCCTTTGCTCAGTTTATCCATACCGGCACAATAAGCTAGATCAGTATCTGTTCTACCGTGTGGAACTCTCTGTAAGATATGGGGGAACCATGCTTTTCAAGTACCGCAAAGCCTTTTTAGCTAAAGCCGCATCTATTTTAAGTTCAGACAACCACATCATCAACTGGTCTTCCCCAGACTTAGATCTCTTCAATTGGATATTCAGCAGGCTCCGAGACAATGCATGCAGTGTCTGTGCTTCTACTGCACATCCCACTTCCCTCTGCCCAAAAGCAGTGGCCGCCTCATTCAAACCCAGCCAACACTCCCCCCGCTTCTATACAAGATCATCAGCTCAAGGAACTAGCACCAGCAGTATAAATTCTCTCATTCCACATGATCAATTTTCATTACATTACGTCAAGAGATCGGACGCCATAAAATTAATTAAAATAGCAGAGTATGGCTCCTGGTTGGCTGACATTGCAGACGCATTCAAAGTTATGCCCATCCATCCCTCCCTTCGCCACCTTTTCGGCATCTGCTGGGAAGGTGAATACTACTTTGCTACACAGCTTACATTCGGCTGCCACAGCATCACAAAAATATTAAAAACGCTCTCAGAAGCACTTTGCTGGATCCTTCTCATCTCATACCATATCCTGTTTCTTCTGCACTTAACGGACAATTTCCTCCTCATATCCCCTCCATCAGACCTTCCACCTCAAGCAATCACCAATTAAAAAAAAATCTCTTCTCCGCTGTCGGTGACCCCTCTCCAAAGCCAAAATCAGCCCAGTCAAGTCACTAGAATTCCTAGGAATTACTCTCGATACTGAAAACTTCAAAGCCAGACTTCCCAAACTGGAACACATTCGTTGTCTCATTAATAGCTTCCAAATCTCCTCATCCATTAACACTAGAAGAACAGGTGATATACTCATACCTAGAAGCCCCTTAGCATCTTTCTGACGGCTGTATTCAAAACACTGTAAATAGCATAATGAAAGGAGAAACAATCAGATGTAATTATTTTTTATTATTGAGTATGTTACATAAACATCGAAAAACCGAAGCATTATACAGTGCTGTGAAAAAGTATTTGCCTCCTGTCTGACTTTCTGCATTTTTGCATATTTTTGACACTGAATGTTATCAGATCTTCAATCAAAATCTAATATTAGATAAAAGGGACCCTGAGTGAACAAATAACACAAAATGTTCATACTTATTTCATTTATTTATTAAAGAAAGTTATGCAACACCCAATGCACCATGTGAAAAAGTAATCACTCCCTTAGACTCAATAACTGGTTATGCCACCTTTAGCAGCAATAACTGCAACCAAATGCTTCCTGTAGTTATTGATCAGTCTCTCACAATGCCCTGGAGGAATCTTGGCCCACTCTATGCAGAACTGCTTCAGCTCAGTGGCATTTGTGGGTTTTCAAGCATAAGCTGCTCGTTTCAGGTCCTGTCACAACATCTCAGTGGGGTTTAGGTCTGGACTTTGAGGCCGTTCCAAAACTTAAAATTTCTTTTTCTTCAACCATTCTGATGTAGATTTGTGTGTTTCAGATCATTGTCTTGCTGAATGATCCAGTTGCGCTTCAGCTTCAGCTCATGGACGGATGGTGTCTTTGAAAAGGTTGATTGAAAAACAATAGACTGTTTCTCGGGGCTTTTAGATATAAATCATAAATTTTAGATATAATGTAATATATCTCCTTTATTTCTGCACTCCCACATTTCATGCTTTGTGAGAATATTTAATCATATGGACAGAAAGGCACATGAATGTGCAGCCCTATATGTGTCACACGACTTTAAAACCAAAAACCGCCAAAATGACTGCTGCAGGGCTTCTAGTGTTAAAAAAAGGGAGTTACTATCTCTCCCCGGTCACTTCAGCTTCGCATTACGCATCTTTCCCCAGGGTAGAACATTCATCTCTTGCCTCCTGGCACTCTCTACAACAGCAAAAAATTTAAACTCATTCATCGATTTAACACCCAAAGCCAGGAAAGACATACAGATATGGGCTAGATTAATTACACTCTGGAACAGCTTGTCTTTCTTTTACGAAGATCTCATATCCACTTTCCACGATCTCTCTCTATTCACAGATGCTTAAAGAATAGGATTTGGTAGCTTTCTCGGATCACAATGGTTCTCCAGCAAGTGGCCCCCAGAAATTCAAAACCTAACCCCACCCAGCAGAAGGCTACAGCTGTCCTGGAACTGTACCCCATCGTCATGGCAGCGCACCTACGGGGTCATCAATGGCCACGAAAATCCATTCTTTTTACAGCGACAATAAGCCAACAGTTCAAATCATCAATAAAGGACACTCGTCCTCCGCTCTTATAATACAAATGCTACGAGGCCTTGTCTGGATCTCAGTCTCTCATAATTTTATAATACAAGTCTGTCACCTTCCCGGTGTTCACAATAATGCAGCTGATGCTCTTTCTCATTTACAGGTGTCCCGGTTTCATCAGCAGGTCCCAGCAGCATCCTCTTCTCCTCTTCAAACTCCTCAACACTGACATCTGCTGTTCAATTAAATACTACACTCTCCAACCTTCTGCTTGCTGCTTATCACTACATGGCTACAGTCTTATCTCCAGCGAACAAATCATTGTACACTACCGGATGGAAAACATTTACAACTTTCTGCACCCAAAACCAAATACACCCCGCCCTGTTTAATGAGCAATGGATTCTAGCCTTTATCGCCCATGCAAAGGAGTCTCTTCATTTAGCCCCTATTACCATTAAAGCTTACATCTCTGGAATTCAGTATTTCTACCGCCTCAACTCCATCCCTTCTCAAACACTCCTATCCATTCCATCAGTCTACTTAACACTCAGAAGGATCCTCAAGAGCTCCCCCCCACTCCTCCCTTCCAGCTCCCTATATCAATAATATCCTTCACTCCTTAATCTCTACCCTCAGAAAAGGCTGCTTCTGTCCATTCGATGAGCTGACCATGGAAGTACTGTGTCTAGCGGCTTTCTTCAGATTCCTCCGATGCTCCGAGTTCATCGCCCCATCAGCTTCCACCTTCCCAGCATTCCCACTGTCCTGCAATTAGCATTGACAAAAAATGTTTAAAAAAAAAACAAACAATCATCTTCTTTAAGGAGAGCATCTGTGTTATTTTGGGGATTGATTTTCACTTTCACAGAGATCAACAAAATATTGTGATGTGTTTTTGAAGGGGTGTCTTTCTACAGCTGCAGCTACATTATAAAACCTTTTGCATATCAGGTTAAGCTAGGTGCCATGTTTCCTACAGTGAGTGTCCACGCTTGGAAACACAGTACTTAATTAACATCTGAAGCTGATGACAAGAACACTTTGAAGTTTTGGGTTTCAATTATGGTCCCAGGTGGGGACACTCCCAACTCTAAGAAGGCAGGTTATTCTACCTCACAATTTGGGCTTTCGACGACTGATAATGAAGCTTAGTTGGTTGAGCAAGAACAGAGCATGTTTTTGTGACTGGATTTCAGGGGCCGTGTGGCAGAGCAAAGCTCTGCCCTTTAAATTGGCAGGGATGGGGTTAACTTCCCCTACCTGCCTGGGTTTATTATGTTCAGGTGGCTGGGGTTGATTAGTTGATTAGGTTGATTAACGATCAATCAGCGCCCAGCCACCTGATATAAAAGGAGGCCTCTGCTTCTCATTTGGGAGAGGGAGCTGAGGAAGCAGGTTGGTGTTTGTTTTGTGGTTTTTGAATTTTCTAAATCCAGTGAAGGCATTGCCCAGCCTGGAAACTTTATTTTTGTGAGTTTTGTTTTTGCTTTATTTGTGTTTGAGTATCTGTTATTTTGCCCTTGTGCACTTTATTTTTGTTTATTTATAATAAAATAGTTATTTTTTTGAACTCAGAATCCACTCGCCAGCCTGCCAAATTGAGGACATGAAAAAATAAAATAAACATCATGGTTAAAAAGATGATCTTTTGATCTCGAAATAAAAATGTAAATATCGAAATTGTCTAGACATCTAGGCATAACAATTTGAAATGCTGCAATCAAGAGATCATATATCTTGTGATATCAACATAGCACATTTATATATATATATATATATATATATATATATATATATATATATATATATATATATATATATTTTTTTTTTTATCGATTTTTTAGAAAATAGATAAAATCTTTATATCTAATCTATTACAATATAAAGACCACTGCCTGTAAATGGATTTAATTTGGACAAATAAAAAAAGAAGTCTGTATAGCGTGACTGAAAAGATAAGTCAGGATTAGTGTAGTACCCTGGACATTTGCTGGGCTTTGTATGTTGACAAACGTGAAGCAGAAGTTGTATAGCCTTAAATCAACTGTGGCAGGGCAGGGAACTGCTTGTAAATATTGTATTATAATTTTAAATGCACTGTTGTTTCAAATACATTGCGTGGTTTGTATGTTGGTGGGGGTTGGCAGGGATGGGGTTAATTTCCAATCCCTGCCAAATACATGTGAGAATGTGGCTGGAGCCTTAATTGAATGATTAACGGATAATTAGGCTCCAGCCACATGGTATTTAAGGAAGGGAAACTCTTTTATTTGGGAGAAGGGAGTTTGGTGAGTGTTTACACTTATTATTTTGAAGCGTTGTAGAGAAGGATAATGCCCAGCCAACTGTTTAGTCTTTTGTTTGAACCTGTATGTTGGCCCTTGAGACGGTTATTTTGTTTCGTTGTTTGTTCATGGTGTTCGTTACTTGTTTTGTTAAACTGTTTTATTTTGCTTTCTGAGCAGTGTTCTTTTAAATTTATTTTATTTACTTGTGTGAAATAAATGTGCGCTCCAGGACTTAAATCTGCAATTAGATTATGAGTCTCCTTTATGCCCCCTGACCACTTTAGTTACCTGGCCAACCTGTTCCATCAACCCTACACTTTAAGAAAACTATTTTGATAACCCCAGTAAGAATCTTGTATCAATTGTTATTTCTTTTTCACTCTACCAATCAATGATTCAGCAGGATGACTTCTTTCAAAACAAGATATTCTTCGTTTGGCCTTAACATTCAGACTCCTAGTTTGCATATTTCTAAAGTTACAATACACCACAAAATGGGGGGGGGGGGAAATGTAATGTAAAGAGCTTAGATTCTGAACCAAGTGAGGAAAAGTTGGCAAATATCTGACATCCCTGTGGCTTCAACTGTGACAAATGCCAGGAATCTATGAAGCAGACAGCAATGTCTTTCTTTTATGGAGGTCTTAATCACTTTTCTCTAAATAATGCCTATAGTTTCAATTATATCCAATGGGATTTCTTTAACTAACGAGGAATCAGAACCTGAATAGTTACCAGTGGTAACTTGCAACATTAGAATTAACAAATTCCCCATTTTAACTAGTGTGCTAGAATCAGCCTGAATTAGATGTTTGTTTTCTTAAGACAACATCGCAGAATAGCAGGGCACGTGCATCAAAATACAGACAAGCGCAATGTAAAGTTGAGATTATTTTACTGCTACAATTAAAGTAGTAACTGTAAAACATGACATTGGCTGCTGTAGATTTGCAGATTCACATCTTTAGACCTCAGACCTTCTGGTAGTGGATGTCTTCAGGTTTCTAGGACCATCCACAAGAAGACAGTGGCTGGTTTCAGGGAAATTACAATACTATACATTTTTTCAGGATTGCTAGGTAACCTAATTGAAAATATTTATTTATTTTTTTAGTGTGTGGAAAGATTTAAGCCACACCCTGTAAAAAGCACTGTACTTTGAGAACTGAACAATTAACACAGAGTATGACTCAGACTTTGAGAGACTCTGTGGGAACTAAGGAGCCTTTAGCAGCAAGAAATGATGTAAACTCCCTTAGGCTGGAAAAAGTCCACAATAGGAGACCGAAAAGGGCCATAAATAAAACAAACAATAACCACTACAAATGCCACTAAGTCTGAGCAATCTTGCTGTTAAAGATGAGATGTAACTTTTTTGTTGCTTTGTCCAGTCCGTTTTGCAGACAGTTTAAGATGACTTGAATGCCCCTCCCTCTTAAGTGTCTCACTCCAGTCACACACACACACACATTGTTTCTGTTGAAAGCTGACGCACATCAAAAAGTCAGAAGCCATAAAAAAATGTAAAGTCATGCTGTCTGACTAAAAAGCATTACGAAAAACAGGAAAAATGTATTTTTGTTTTTAATTTGTTCTGGTCGTGCCCAATAAATTTCATTTCGTCTATGTCAGCAGAAAATTGATCTTTAGTTTCAAAACAAGACATTTGTTGAAACGTTAAAATAGGAGGCAAAAAAATTGAAAAATACAAAACACTGAAGCAATGAGTTGGGAGTTTTTGCTTTATAAAATTCACATCACAATATATGTCAAATGTTATTAGTAATTTTCCTTTGTCCCTTTTAGCACATATTGTGACCTTTTTTTTGTTCCTGGTTGCTTATGTGAAAAGTAAAAAACATAGCAAATGATTGTGATCAATGCATCCTTTGCTGAATTTTCTACTATTTTGAGATATGCACATGCATCATAGTTTCATTGAAGTTTGTCGGTGTGATTATTAATGTATTTATTGCCGTGGTTTACTGTGAATTTTTGGCATTATAAATTAAATGTACATTTTGGACATCATAATCCCCTTTCACACTGGCATGCTCTACCCAGGTCAAAACCTACCAGTGCCAGGACCTGGTGTAAGGCGGGTCCACTGCGTGATTTCACACTGCTTTTGATGAAGCAGGGTAACCTAGGTGATAGACGCAAGTGCACAATGTGCGTAAGCAATGCCCCAGAACCAGCTTATTACAGATGCTTCCATCCTGGCTTCTCTGGATTGAACCATTGGCCCAAATATTGATTAGAGTAAATGTTTCTTCATCCCTGCTGCAATCTGGCTCATGGTGTGTCCGAATCAACAAAAATATGGCTAAACAGAAATGTTCCTTGCGGAAGTGAAACCTTCACGCAGGTGTTGCTGTTTGTTATTTTGTTGATTTACGAATGTCCGTCATGAATTTTGTCTCGCTCAACCTGGGTCAAAGCATGTTGACCCAGGTATGTGGTTTCACCCTATGCAGAATTGTGACCCGGGTAGGAGTGTCAATGTGAAATGGGCTTCATGTGTGCAACAAGACCCGACAGGCCATCCGTATATGTCGAATATAGGGACGCCTCGGGGCGTTGTGAGGCATGAGACTAAGTTGAGTGCCTCCAACCCCCGAGAAGTCTGTATAGTCAACGTATATGGGTGCCCTGAAGGGCCTTATTGCATTTATAATCCAGGTCAAACAGTGGATTTGAAGAAAATAAAATCATAAATCATGTTTAGAAAAAAATATTCTTTTTTTATTAAATATCCTTACGCCAATAAAGTAGTCCCATTTATAACTTTGAAGTACACATTAAATTAACCTAAGTAAATTTCAGTAGTTTTCAAGGTCTGTGTCTGAGAGGGGTGGATAAGGTGCAGAAGTGTCTTTTTGTGTTTTTCTGTACCGTTTACAAACCGCAAAAAATACATTATTTTAAGTGACAAAGTCAGGGTGACTGAATATAAAGACAGCAGGTTTTTTTTTGCTCTCTTCCAGTTCATTTAATTGCTCTTCAGTCAAATCAACATGCCTACTTACTACTTTGGGATGTTTTGCAGGTAATTGGTCACTCGGTTTAAAAGTTACAGCTGTACATCAGCAACTCTAAAAGCAAGAAGGCTACTATCCGATATTTTTAAATTCTGTGAGGCAGCGCAGTGATTTAGAATGTAACTAGGCTCCAACTGTCTGTATCCATATATGGATCAATATACGGACCGCTAGAACCTTGAACGACCAATCGCATTGCTTATTTCACGTTCCTTTGCCAGCGCTGGATTATATATATATATACACACACACACAGTACCAGTCAAAAACTTGCTGGAAACTAGTTTTTATTCATAATTGACAATGTATACGTTTCTGTAAATACTTAAAAATGAAAACACATGTTACAATATAGAAAACAGAACATAAGGAGTATCAAATCAATGTTCAAGAAAATTGAAAATTGTCTCTAAATCTTGGATTCCTCAAAATAGCCACCCTTTGCCTTAGTAATAGCCTTACAAACATGAGGCATTCGGTTAACAAGTTTCAGCAGGAAATCACCCGACATGTCTTCTCAGCTCTTCTGCAGCAATTCCCAGAGAAGTAGGGCACTTGTGAATAGCTTTGCTTTGGCTCTTCTGTCCAGTTCGTCCCATACAAGATCTATGGGATTGAGTTCTGGATACTGGGCAGGCCAGGTCATTAGATTGAGTTGTCCTTCACTTTCCTTCTTCATCAGATAGTTCTTGCACAACTTTGAGGTGTGTTTCAGGTCATTATCTTGCTGAAGAATGAAGGACTACCCAACTAGCTGTAATCCTGATGGAATGGCATACCTCTGAAGTATGCTATGATATCCATGCTGGTTGAGCTTGCCATGGATTTGGTAAAGATCACCAACTCTGTCACCAGCAAAGCAACCCCAGACCATGATACTGCCTCCTCCATGCTTGACAGTGGGAACCACACATGCAGAACTAATGAACTCGCCCTCTCTGCGTCTTACAAAAACTCGGTGGTTGGACCCAGATATTTCAAATTGTGACTCATCAGTCTATAAGACCAACTTCCACTCCTAAAGCCAGTTTCTGTATTTTTTGGTCCAGGCAAGTCTCTTCCTCTTATTCTGCACTCTTAACAATGGTTTCTTTGCAGCATATCTTACAGTTAGACCAGCTTCACGCAATCTCCTCTGAACAGTTGATGTTGAAACATCTGTACTTCTAGTAGCATTTAGCTGAGCTTGTATTTCAGGGGCAGTTAATCGCCGGTTTCGCAGACTTGTGACTCAAATGAACTTGTTCTCTTATTCTGAGGTCACCCTTGGCCTGTCTGACCTTGTTCGGTCTTCATGAGTGCCAGTTTCTTCAAATTGTTTGATGGTCTTGGCCACAGCAGTTAGACACTTGCAAAGTTCTTGCAATTTGTCTTAAAGATTGACCTTTATTCTTAAAGTAATTACAGACTTTTGCTTTGCTTAACTGAGCGTATTTTGCCATTTTCTGCTTCCTTACATTCAGTAATGACAAACTTCTGCCTATGCTACCTATATTTATAGTAATCATAGACACTCACCTGTTAACAATAATTGGTGACAAAAGGTTAGGTAACATGCTAGTTAACTCAGAGAACATCTAACAAAGACAATTTTATATTTAGGCCAGTCTTATACACATTTTAGACTTTTAACTGACTTGGGCTTCAGACTGAAATCCCCTTGCTTGGGTGACCATTTCATTGAAATTGACAAGATTTACATTTTCATTTAAAAATTTAATTTTTGAATGCAATTCAATTATGATTATCAGCTTATATAAGTACACGTATCATACAATGAAATATTTAGTGTTTATAGACAAGCTTATACAGTTAAAAGCATAGATAATCATGAAAAACCTGGTTTCAAGCAGGTGTACTCAAACTTTTGACTGGTACTGTATATATATATATATATATATATATATATATATATATATATATATATGTGTGTGTGTGTACACATACCACATATGTGTACACATACACATATATCCCTTTCTACACAGCAGAAGGGCTTTTGTCAAAACGTCCTGAAATATATTTCAGTAATTTAAACCTTTTGTGTACATACAAAAATGCCTTTTAATTTTGTTCGTATCTTTTTGTACCTCTTTCAAACCATATATACCTCCTTCAAATATATAAATGTGTCTGCTTTATGTTTAATTACTAAATTTATTATGCTGTTGTGGCTGCTGAGGTCGGCATGGCTGGTGGAAGCAATGGGTAATCTTCCTCTGGTGATGGAGGTGGAAGCAGGGGGTAATCTTCCTCTGGTGATGGAGGTGGAAGCAGTGGGTAATCTTCCTCTGGTGATGGAGGTGGAAGCAGTGGGTAATCTTCCTCTGGTGATGGAGGTGGAAGCAGGGGGTAATCTTCCTCTGGTGATGGAGGTGGAAGCAGTGGGTAATCTTCCTCTGGTGATGGAGGTGGAAGCAGGGGGTAATCTTCCTCTGGTGATGGAGGTGGAAGCAGTGGGTAATCTTCCTCTGGTGATGGAGGTGGAAGCAGGGGGTAATCTTCCTCTGGTGATGGAGGTGGAAGCAGCTTCCTCTGGTGATGGAGGTGGAAGCAGTGGGTAATCTTCCTCTGGTGATGGAGGTGGAAGCAGGGGGTAATCTTCCTCTGGTGACGGAGGTGGAAGCAGCGGGTAGTCTTCCTCTGGATGTGAACGTGGGAGCAGCAGGTAAGCTCTCTCTTAGGCTTGGACTTTTGGGTGTTGGATGCGCAAGCTCCCCCATCTTGGGTGATGGCTGCTGGATGTTTGTGCTCCCCCCTCGTGGCTGCTGGATGCTCGGGCTTCCCCGTCTTGGCCGATGGATGATCAGGCTCCTCCCACTATATGCCTGTGTCTGGTTCCTAGTCAGCCTCCGGACAGCTTTCTTCCTCATCCCCATAGCACAGGCAATATGTGCACCACTCCTCATAATCCCACTCAGAGGTGTAGTACTCCACCTGTATCCACTGGGGTTCTATGGGTTCCCTCAGCCAAGTCCTCTTGCTCACCTCCCTCTCAGCTGCTGCGGATGGCAGTGGCTCCCTCTCTCGCTCTTTGTATACCCAGTCCATGACATCCGTCATCATCTCCAAGGCTGACATAAGCCCTGGATACCATCTGCTGATCTCCTACAGCTGGACTTTGGGTTTCAGCCAGATGAAATCCATGATGATATCTAGGTGGCCCTCATATCTCTCCATTTCCTCTTCAAAAAAATATTTCTTCCAAAGAAAATGTGTACATGCAATACCTGTTCTGGCCTGGGTCCATGGAGGCACTATAATCCCACTCTAACACCACGTGTGGCAGGATGGCTTTGTGGTGACATCCCCAGACCAGGAAGTTGCTGCACACACACAGGTACTGCGAGTTGAAGCACTAGTGCACGTATTTATTCAAAAATCAAAACAAAAAGAACTTTCACAAAATGCAGCTCACAGAGCAAAATAAAAGTTTGAACAAACAAATCTCTTATACACAAAAACACTGACACCAAAACAAGTATGGTGCTGGTCCTTCCAGCACAAGTAGCAATTTGATTTCTTAATTTTTTATTATTTTATTATAAGTTATTTTAAAACTTTACCTGCTGTCTATCTCACCCATGTTCTTCACTCTGAACACCCTCTCCATTCAGCCAAACCTCCAGTTTAGTAATAAATTAATCAATCTGGACATGACCACATTCTGCATGAATTTAAACAAATGGAGCTTTAACCCCATCCATGCTGCCAAACAGCAAAGAAAACATTGTATTTTAAATTAACACAAATTAATACATTTAAATCATACAATACAATGCACAAACCTTTATTTTAAATAAACCCAAAATAATACATTAATAATAACAATAATCCATTATTTTTTAAACATACAACAATGCATTTAATAGCAGGGCTTTGAAGCCAGGAAACGACATCACCAACCCAAAGAGCTACCAGCCAATTTCATTTCTCAGCACTTGTTCAAAGCTGGTGGAGCGGATTCACCTGGAAAGGTTCAACCCAATCCTTGAGGAAATGATCCCAAGGGAGCAGGAGGGGTTCCGAGCCTGTCGAAACTGTTGCAACCAGGTGCTGGCTTTGACCAGCCACATTGAGGCTGGATACCAGAAGAAATTAAAACCAGCAGCTGCATTCATCGACCTTTCGTCTGCCTACGATACCATGTGGTTGAAAGGTCACTGATGCTGCCCCACAATCCACCTGATCACCACAATGCTGGGCAAACAAACTTTCAGCGTGCACCTTGGTGACCGAAAGAGCCACACGCAGAGGTTGAATAATGGACTCCCACAAGCATCTGTCCTGGCTCCGGCCTTATTCAACATCTACACCAGCAACATTTCATCAACAATGTCTTGCATATTCATTTATGCAGACAACATTGCGCCTCCACATTCGAGGAAGTGAAGAGAACCCTGGAAGCAGACCTCACAGTATTCAAGAAATCCTGCAAAGTCCATGTCAGTGTCCGCCTTCTATTTCAGCACAAGCAAAGCCCTGGGGCCGCTCAAGGTCAAATTCTGTGGCTTCCCACTTAACCACAAACCCTGATACCTCGGAGTCACCCTCGACCAGACTCTCAGCTATTGCCATCACCTCAAAGCCACCAGGAAGAAGGTGAAATCCAGGGTTAACATCATCCAAAAGCTGGCAGGGACTTCCTGGGGATCTGATGCTGGGACCCTTCAGACATCAACTCAGGCCCTGGTCCATTCTATGGCAGAGTACTGTGTGTCTGTTTGGTGCAATAGCGCTCTTATTGGGCTCGTTGATACCCAAATCAAGGTTGCACTGCGTGTGGTAAGCGACTCCTTAAAATCTACACCATGGCTGCCGTGGCTGCTAGTGCTTGCGAACATCCCACCACCGAACATCTGACGGGATGCAGCAACACGACTCCCTTTGCACACTGACATCATATCCCCACTACCCTCCCGTCTGAAGTTGAGATGGCCATTCTGGACACATGCCTGCACTCTTCTGTCAGCCAGAAAGGGGGAGGTGGTCTTGAGACCACCAACCCCAGCAGCAGTTTCGCTGCCGGAGATCGGGGGGGAGGTCAGGAGACCTGCTCCCACTGCAGCGGATTCGCTGCTGGAGATCGTGGGGGAGGTCAGGAGACCTGCTCCCACTGCAGCAGTTTTGCTGCCAGAGATTGTGGGGGAGGTCAGGAGGCCTGCTCCCACTGCAGTTTCTTTGCTGCTGGAAGTACTGTGGTCAGAGCTCCACCAAGGTAAGCTGCCGGCTCCGAAGAAGGAGGGAAGTCAGGAGACCATCCCCCAAGCAGCCTTTCCGCTGCCAAGACTACGCTGGCAGGAGTATGCCACCCGCTGTCAGCATTGCTGCTGACAGCCTTACGACCTGTGGGCTCCTTGAAGCCTCTGGTCCTGGCCCAGGACTTTGTGCTGGACTTTTGGGCTTTTAAGGGGGGAGGTGGCCATTGAGGCCATGTGTGCTTTGCACAAGGGGGGGGGGGGGGGGGGGGGTATATGTGACAAAGTGCCCACCCCTGTGTATATTATCTGTTATGTGTTGCGTGTGATGTGTTAAATGTTGGTGTATAGTCATTGGTACACGGGATATAAACGGGTCTGTGTAACACAAGTGTTTTAAATGTATATTTGTATTTAGGCACGAGGATTGCACAGCACTTCACGTGCAGGTAAAATGTAATAATATGTGAGCACGGGGAATTGCACTTTACTAATTCACGTGCAGTTGTACCGAGACTCCAATTGAATGATTGATTAGCAATCGAGTCTTGGTACAGCTGCATAAAAACAGCATGTTTTCACCCACTCGCGATTGGGTGTTCGGTGAGTGGAGAACGGGATTGGAGATGGAGGTAAAGATAAAAAGCATAGTTAAAGTTAAAAAGAATAGTTAAAGTATCTGCTCACCGTGTTTGTCTGTCTAGTCCATTTTGTTTGTCTTTTTGTTTTGGCGACGTGTGCTGTGTCCTGTATTTGTGTTTTTATTTTCTGTTCTGTTATTAAATGCTGAGTGAAAACATTTGCTCAGCTCCACCAAACCACACCTCTCTGTTGCTTATTTCCTGGTTCTGGTCTGACTCCACCCACTCCGGCCGTCTTTGTGACAATAAGACACACAAAAATGTTGATTGAATGTTTTTTAAACATTATTAATTTTTAAAAAATAGAAAAAATATGCTATTAACCTGGCTAATTGTACTTTACAATAAAAAAAATAATAATTGTGCTATGCTATAAAGTGTTAATACACAATAATTTACTGTTTAGTTCTAGATTTTAAAAAGGTTTATATGACCAATTGAATAGGAAGAAAAGAGTATCTGTTTGCTTTTTATGGCTTTTTATCCTATGTGTACCAGAGGAAACCCACAGTCCCGATAGACCCCCCAAACACGCCCCCCCACCCCCAAGGTTTGCCTTGCGATTCTAGAAAAGTGCCCTTTTTTCTCCATGAGCCCCTGCCCTTTTAATGCCTGCTGCACATTACTAAAATAAAATGATACATCTTAATCCTGCACTCAAAATTCCTCATAGCTCTATTATTCAAGGTACATATTGTTTAGCTAAATACAGAAACTCCAAGCTCTCAGTACTTTTTTAAAGAGCTGCATGGCTAAGCAAATCCTTGGCAATGCACACACTGCGGTGAAGGGTCAAATAGGCAGATAAGTGTCATGCTCCCCTCTAAGCAGCAGTGATAATGTAGCCAACCACAATTCCTAGCTGAAACAGAAGAGGCCCATCTTGAAAGTGGTGGGGACAGAGCCCATTTTAAAGATTAGACATATTATATGGCAAAAGATTTAAACTACATTTGCAGAACTAAAGCCTGACTAAAACTACAGTGAGTCTAAGAAAAATCCCTGGTAACCTCTTTTGGAAACTAGGTAAACATTGAAAGACATTATCTGTTTTAAAAAAATATCAACAAAATTAAATTAAGCTGCTGCTAATACATCTAAAGAGGTGGTTTCTGAAACATGAATCTACTCAGTGTGTGAATTATATAATGGTTACATGTAGAATCTAAGCTCATTATTGCCCAACATGAAAAATATTATTGTAATAGACCAAAGAGTGAAATGATAGGTGAGGCACACTTTGTAGTTCAAATGAACTGAAGCAAAAGAAGAAAGAATAACAAACAAACGCAAAAAGAGAGGAAAAGTAATAATAAACCGACAAGTTTATTACTTTGATCTCTGTATTCACTCGTGTTCATGTTCTTCTCTCTCCTTCTCTTTTTCTTTCTTTCAGCCTGCATGTTCACTGCAAGGCCATTTCGTCACTCCGGATCTTCAACACCACGTGCTGTCGCATGTTTACTGCGATCACCTGGAGCGAAAGCCAGTGTCCTGAAAACCTCCCGGTAGCACAGATTGATCTGAGAAATAGTGCTTCCCCTCAAAATGTTTCAGTCAATCTATATTATGATGGATAAAAATAAATGTACATAATAAAGTATAAGTTAACAAATTTCCCAAAAATGATGCTTTCGCAGAAATTCTGTAGGCGTGTCAAAAAAACAAAACAAAAAAACGAATCACACGTGTGTAGTTTGTGCAAGTAGCTCAGATTTCGAGGTAGCACAGATTTTCAAAAATAGCCCTTGTGCTGCTGAATAATTTTGAACAAAGTGCTCATTTGATTAGTGGAGACAATGGCATTGTGTAAACCCTCCATGAATAATAAACGAAGGGTGAGGATGAAAAGTGAGGCTTTAAGCCAGAATGAGAGGAAGAGTTTGCTTTCACTGAAAACAGTGGTAAATCTCTGTCTCATCTGCAAAAAAAAAATTGTTTACTCTACAAGGCGAGCAACCTCAAAGGTCACAACAAATCACAACACATTTTAATCTGAATATCCTCCTGGATCAGACAACAAGCCAACCTCTTTAAAAGCACGCCTCAGCAGTCAGCAGATGCTCCTTTTAGCATTCAGTAAATAAGTTGATTTAGCGACTCAAGCAAGTTTTGTAGAGCAATGGTTCCCAACCTTTTCTCTGCCACTGCACATCTTGATATCTTTAATTATTTTTTGAAACACCACCATATTGAAACTCACTCTCTAATCAGTTCGGTTTAAGCTGTTTGCCACCCTTGCCATTCCTTTAACATCATTACCTTTATTGTACTGTTGCAAATATTTTCAGTCGACTCACACATTCACACCAACGAGTTGCCAAATAATAGAACAAATGTGTTTTATATGATGAACAACAAATAATACAACAGTTGTACCGATCAAGAAACATCAACTAACAAGTAAAATCCATCAAGACTTTGTTAAAAACTATGTGATATTAAGGTCATACTTTCTTAGTGTGAATAAAACTTTGAGATAATACAGTGACATGTATTCTTGGCAAGGGATGAATATTTGCTTGTAAAGTGTCCTTTTAACTTACTTGGCACCGTAATATGTTTTGAGTTTCTCCCCTCACATGAGACATTGCGGAAGAGGGCAAGATGGTTCCCCTGTAAACGAAAATCCATATTGCAGATAGCTCTCACAGAAGTGTGAGTTCATCGCTTTCACTTTCTTAGTTTCATAAATTCGAAATTCACAGCTGTAACTTTTGAGATTTGTAAGATTTGAAAAACACACTGAGCACCACGTGACTCCCATAACGGCAAGTTCATGCGAGGGTAATGTAATGTTGAGTCTGACATGTACACCCTGAGAGCAACAGTACAGAATGCCATCTGGTTGCAAAACTAATTCAAATACAATGGAAAGTTTATTATATTTTTTTTTTTTCTCACATTTAGTTACAAAAATTCCACGCCACACCTGTTCGTGCCTGACAGAAACACTGGACTAGAGAGGTAGTATGTCAGTGAAAATACAATTTTATCGCTGGACAAATCGCATCACTTGTTCTTGTGTATTTTTGTGTCATCAGGAGATAGCAACTAGTTCACAGAATAAGTGCAAGATTCCGTTATAATGTTGGAGAGAAATTTAAAAAATAAATAAATAATAATTTTAAATACTAGCATTGTTAGTGTCTTTGTCTTGCAGGTCTCGGCCATATGAAAATGTGGTATGCGGCTCCTAAGGGCAGGAAGTTTGGCCACTTCTGTAACAGGCTATAACATTTCAGGAAATATTCTAATGATTAAATATCAGGTTTACAAAAGCTACTTCTTCCGATACTATAATAATGTAACTGCACAATGTTTAATGTTTAAAACTAATGTAAGCCCTGAGGTTATTTTCGATTAGGATTTCTGTATGAAAAATAAAATGTTTACTACCATATATATCTACAATATATAGTTGATGCACTATTTAATAAAATGGAGACAGCTTTTTATACTAACACACATTTGTTTTCTGTTGTGTTCACTATATAATATTAGTATTATTGTCTAATTTTGGTAAGACACTACTTGCTACCAGATCTGCTTTCTTGCCTAAGGTGACAAACCGACTTAAAATAGGGATTCAGCTTTTATATATTAAGTCATGTGAAAGATAATTAATTTACATAAAGGTGCTATTTATAAGCATGACTTTACAATTATTTTGTCCAAGCCCTGGATATGATACAGCTATGGCCAAAAGTTTTGCATCACCTAGAATTTTAGGACTGAGAAAAAAAAAACAATAAAAACTATATGAACATATTTTAAATATTTTATTTAAATCATGTAATCAAATAAACTACAAAATGATATTGCAAGTGTCTACCAGAAGCCAAAACAGTATACAGTATTTCACGTTAGATTTCGAAATGTCACTTTTTTTTTGTCAGTTTTTCGTTAAGTATATAGAAAACTACTAAGCGGTATGCAATTCAATATGTTAACGTAACATTATTTAGCGTGTTTCATTTGACTTTATGAAGCAAAGTTGATTAATTCTATAGGGTTATGCAAAACTGTTGGCCATAGCTGTATATGTGGAGATGATATCTGGCCCTGGAGATGCAATATAAAATATGTGTCCTTCATTACCTACAGAGCAAAGCTATCAAGAAATTCATTGCCCTATTCCTCCCTCCTAAGTCATGATATCAAGATGCATAAACTCCTCAATCTCTGGTTTTCCCCGGTCTGACCTGTAGGAGGAGTGAGTTAAACTTGTGACCTTCTGATATTGAGGGTCAACATCTTAGCACGCTGGTGTGTGTGCTGAACTGCTGAGCTTGACTATTTTTTAATCATTTCAAACAAGTCCAGTCAATAAGGCCTGACAACAGTTCTACATAGAAATCTGGCGGGTCTTTGTGGGAAAATGCCCTTTAATATGGTCAGTTTCAGCAAGACATGGTTTGGCATCTGAGGTGGTTTTATTTTTGTTATCATAATGTATGTACCTCCTCAACACAGTTCACACAATTTGCATTCAATATCTGAAATCTCTTGAAAGTCTCTTGTTTTTTTTTTTTATGCCACCCACAACCCACAACGGCTGAGACAAAAAGACACACATGGGAATCAATCTCGGAAACACTGTTATTAATTTGTCTTGTTCCTGCAATATTATCACTGTCATCGATATGCATGTTTTTATTTTTTTTTAATGAGAAGGGTTAAACACAAACATTTGTTTTTGATGACAAAAAAACCACTTTGCTTCTCTGGTCTCTTTTCTCAACAAACCAATAAAAAGGTTAAGCAAGAACTACACCACAACTTTTTTTTTTTTCTCCCCTGCTCTTGCACGGAGAAAGAACCACATCCTGAAACTGGGAATGTCAATGACAGCTATGGTTTTCTAAACTGGAAAATTAGTTACACAATGTGAAATTTTCACTGACGCCTGCATTATTCTAAAAAACATTACAATTGCTGCTTTCATTGAAGGCCAAAGAAAAAAACATGATTGAAAACAATAGTAAAGGCTTCCGTCACACCAGGAACAGTCATGGAATATAAAGAAAATATTGTTTCCTGCCTTTATAACTATGCCTGGTAAAAAATGTACTTAGAATCTATTACCCTGAGGAAGGTGGTTTGGTTCCCCAGAACACTGTCGGAACAAAATTGAAATATAGACGTGAGATGGCCAGATAATGGAGGCTTAACTGTTCTCTCCAGGACAAAACCCTCAAAGGAGAGAGTGGGTTATTTACAGCCATCATAGTGACTGAAATAACCATAGAACTCTAAGAACATTTATGTGTATTTTGTTTACATTAAATGTACACTGTATAGAAAAAATATATATAGTTAACCCTAAATTAAACAGCTGAATTCACACAATTACTTCCAAGCTCTGCGTCTCATTAGCAACAGTGTTATTAAGAACAGTGCAATTCAGCTGTTGGATTATTATTAAATACAAGATAAATTCCATGAGATCCAGGAATTGAATTGTTTTTTTTTTTTTTTTTTTTTTTTTTTAAATCACTCATCGGTGTTGATTACAAAACAATATACAACACTAGATCTCTCAACACTTATCAAATCAAATCAAAGTTTATTTATATAGCACCCTTCATACACATGTATCTCAAAGCACTTTACTGGACAAACAGCAAAATTTATAAAAACAAACAAACATGTCTGATGAAAAAAAGTTTAAGAAATATATATAACATTATATATTTCTTAAATGCCTTAAATTATAATATAAAATATTTCTTAAATTATAATATAAAAATGCCAGTTCAAACAAATATGTTTTTCGTCTGGTTATAAAAACAGATAGAGTCTTTAACTTTGGGGGCTCTATAACAAAAAGTCTTTCCTCTTTATTTAACATACTTTATTTCAGGGATTACCAGCAATCCCATATTCAGGGATCTAAGGTTACGATTGAGGATATATTTGGTAAGCAGTTCTCCTAAATACGTTGGTGCCAAGTTATTTCGTGCCTTATAAATTAATAACAGTATTTTAAAATCAACTGAAAAATTTACAGGAAGCCAATGCAAAGAAGCCAGCACTTGGGCGTTCTGTTCCCTTTTTTGGTTTTAGTCAAGATTCTAGCAGCAGCATTTTGAACCAGTTGCAAACAAGACAATAAATATTTTGGGATGCCAGAAAATAACGCATTACAATAATTAATTCTGGAGGATACGAAGGCATGTACTAACTAGTTTTTTAGCATCAGATGTAGAGATTATAGGTCTAATTATAGGTCAAATGATTAAAAAAAGCCGATTTTGTAATCTTTTTTATATGTTTCTCAAATAAAAGAGTAGGGTCGAAGATCACACCTAAATCTCTCATTTCTAGTACAGGTTCAGAAGATAGTCTGCTGAAATCCAGGCCAAATTATTCAGGTTTATTTAGCTGGTTTGATGAACCTACTAACAATACTTCAGTTTCTTCTGCATTAAACATTAAGAAATTTTGAGACATTCAGCCCTTAATGTCAGTAAGACAAGATACCTCTTGGTCCCAAAAGAGGCATCACCAGGTTTTAGGAGACAAAGACAGCTGGGTGTCATCTGCATAAAAATGGAAATTTTGCTCTATGTTTGCTTATAATATCACCCAAAGGGAGCATATAAATGGAAAATAAAACAAATTGAGATCTATCGGAATAATAAGATTTGAACCAGAATAAAACAACTCTAGATAAACCCACAACATTTTGCAGGTCATTGATTAAGATAGAGTGATCCACGGTATCAACAGCCAGAATAACCAGAATAGGTCTGGTAGGTTCTACTGGGGTTAAGTCTTTCATCACCAAAGATATGTGAAATTTTATTTCTGATGTATGTAATTTTACTATGGAAACAGTCATTGCAAGAGACTTTGGCAGCAGAAGGATTAATGTAAATGTATAGAGAGGCTACTACCAAAGCCTCTATACATTTATATAAATATAAATGTTATTTTGCATCCTTTGCAGTGCGTTTGCTGTGTTTAGCAGTTTGTTTAGAGATAATCTGGAAGCATGCATCGCCTTTTGATGAGACTAAGAAGAAAAAAAAAAGGTCCCATGTGCTTTGCCGACGTTAAAGATCCCAGAGCCCCTTTCCGAGGACCAGAACAGGAGTATTGACCCTTGGTGTCCCAGTCAACTTATCCCAACAGAAACTTTCCCATCCACAACATGCAGACGGGACCAGAAATGAGCATGTCTGCTCAAGGGCCACCTTGTGTAGATATCTTCCAAGTAATGAAATAAAGTAGAACTTGGCTGTGCTGTACTGTAATAATATACAGCCGTAAAATTAATTTTGCCAGCAGACTGGAAAAGGAACTATAGAATATAAAATCTACCACTACAGATTTCTCATTTTCCCTATATTTAGTTCCCTCTTCTTAACAGCTCACACACACACAATGAATTTGTCAACTCTATAGACAAAAAATGTAAAAGGAATTTGACATTTAACATGTAGCTTAAATAAGAGGTAATACATAATATCATATTAAAAAACGCTAGTAGTTTATCAGCATTATAAAACTGTGTCTTATCCAGTGTTACTTTTAATGCAATTTCCATCCAAAATATTGAACACTCAGGGATAGATATACTAAAGTGTTGCAGCTGTCGCTATATTCTCAAACAGTTACAAACGAGTTGGAAGTCAAAGGTGAAATGTACTAAACATCCGCAATGTGCAACTTTTTAGGGAATGCTTTGCAGCACTACTGACAAATAAAAACTGACAGTAGACATTTGGCTTATAGGCTACTGCGACAGTGACGTCAAACCAGGGAAACAGTACATAAACAAGTGTACATACAGGGCTGAGAACATACAGGGCTGAGAACAGCTGTAGCCGTATATTTATTAAATTATAAAACAAAATAGTTTAACAAAACTATGTGGGCTCAACAGCCCTAGGTGGTGAGAGACAGGCAACCCCAAGCGGTGTGGGAAAGGCAACCCCAGGTGGTGCGGGACAGGGCAGGAGCAGTCCCTCTCTAGGAGATGGCAGACCCCTCGAGAGGCGACGGCAGGAGGGGAGCCCCCCAGCCAAGCAAGCGCCATAGGGAGCTCCACTTCTCCACTTGGTGAGTGAAGCGGGAGAAACAGGCAGCCCTCCCATGGCAGTGAAGATAGGAGTGGCAGGCAATCCTCCTCCAGCCATAGGAAGGTGCCGGTGGTCGTGGCTCCTCCCGCCCGGACGCGGTGCTCCCTCTCCTCCTCCTGGAGGGCAGCTGACCACAATGTGGCCCTGTTCCCCGCAAGCAGGGCACAGGTTCTAAGCTTCGATAGCGATGAGGTAGGCCTCCCAGCTGCCCTCTGGTCATTCCTCCTCCTCACCTGGCAAGAGGGGGCAGCTGAGGATTGAATGGCCCCTCTCCTAGCAGACATGGCACCAACTGAAGGCCTCCACCAGTCAGAAGTATTCGTCCCAGCAACCCCTGCTGGACGTTGTGATGCTGCTGAGGTTGCTGCTGCTGCTGCCTTCTGCTGTGCTTTCCCATTGTTAAAAACCCTTTAAAAAAGAATTTAAAAAAACAGTCCTTCCCTGGTCCGACTTTCTGGAGGCTGTGGTTTATCCCACGCAGGACACCATATGTGTCAATGAGGACTGCAGCAGTGATGCCAGACTAAGCAAACAATACACAAACAAATGTTCATACGTGGCTGAAAACAGCCACAGCCATATATTTATTAAATTTATAAAACAAAAGTTTAACAAAACACACAATAAACAAAAGGGCACACATGCCAAAGTAACAAACACAAACTATAATTCTTTTATAAAAACAAGTACCTTGGTTCTCTTCCTGGCAGCATTCACTCTCCTAAACGCTGAGCCCAGAGTGGGTCTTTTATACTGTGGCTGGAGCCTTAATTACCCATTAAACAATTACCTTATTAAGACTCAGGCCACATTCAAACGAGCTAATCCCCACCCATGCTAACCACTCTCAAACAACAATGACGGGTGGTTTCATCCACCCACACACAAATACATATAATAATAATAATAATAATAATAATAATAATAATAATAATAATAATAATAATAATAATACAATATATATATACAATACAATACAATATATATATATACATCAATTAATATGCAAAAGGGGTGGGCACCCCATCACAGATACTCATATTCATGAAATTTGTATTAACGAGAATTGATTGTCCTCCTGTAAGTATCATAACTTGTCAATGCGGCACCATGATATGTTTTGTGTTAATTGTCTAGGCTACTAAGTAGGTCAAGTTAAAAATAATAATAATAATAATAATAATAATAATAATAATAATGCGACCCTCACCAGGAGAAGCGGAATGATAATGGATGGATGTATGGATGGATAATAATAATAACAATATTCATTTTAAAAATCTAAAATCATTTAGTTTCCAATGTGTACAATGAAGCAGCATGATTTATTTTGTGTTACCAGTGGCTTACAAGCTAAAGTAAAAAAAAAAAGGGTACTAGGTATTCATTTGATTTTACTACTGTACTGATAACACAGCTATTTCTTTCTTATCACAACTCTCCTAAAACATCTTAATTTAAACAAGAACCATTTTTGAAAACACAGGAGTCATTAAAATATTTGAGGTGAAAAACAAATTGAAACCCTCCATACCCACAACTACTCATTAAGTACTTGAAAGTGAACAGTCCATATAAACGGCTGTGTACGCTAAAACAACATTTTGGAAATGCAGTTATATCTTAAAGATTAGAAGTGAAATGTTGAATTGGCGCAGTCATACTCGGATAAGCATGAGCTGTAAAGATGGCAAGTGGTTTTGAGTTTTTAATAGCAGCACGTCACTCAAACCGAGGTGTATAAACCTTCACTATTCACACCCTCTGCGCTTTAATCATGGATGGCTATGGATCATTCACTCTGGTGAT
The DNA here is from genome assembly GCF_017654505.1 of Polyodon spathula. Lineage (NCBI taxonomy): Eukaryota > Metazoa > Chordata > Actinopteri > Acipenseriformes > Polyodontidae > Polyodon > Polyodon spathula. The sequence goes on along the minus strand of NC_054538.1, from coordinate 57,929,210 downwards.
GGGGTGAGAAAAAAAAATAAAATGAAAGAAGGGAAAATGCCCAAAGAGAAGGTGAAAGAAGGCGCCAGTTACATTTCTCTGGCTTCACAAATTTTAAATAAAATATACAAAAAGCTGAGCATTTTAAAGAATGAACATTTTCACACACACACACACACACACATGCACACGCACACACACACACACACTTAAATACTCTACCATTCTATTCTAACATGATGAAGATATAAGTATGCAACTTAAAGAACCAGTGAAAACATTCTAGATGATCATTAAAAATGTGTGTGAAAATACTGTATTTGGAAAATATATGGAATCTGTTGTCAAAACAAAGAAAAGCCACATCCAGCAACGCTCAGCGAATAGAATGAGAATTACATGTTAAATCACAATTTGACAAGTGATTCTCCAGATAGATGCAAAAATGTAAGTGTGACAAACAGACATCCCCCTTATATCCCCTGAATATGATATTCTCAATATATGTTAAACAATGATAATAGCAAGTTTCATGTCAATTGGATAAGTGGTTCTCCAGAAATATGAAAAAATGTGTAAAGTGTGACACACCTTTGTACATATGACCACCTCCATGATACAGTAGATCGTCTTTGCAACAGGGATTACAGTTGCAGTTTTCAATCTGATAACAGCAAGCAACCGATTCATAGGAAAACAGGTATTGAGAAATACGCAGAAGATTTGGTCTGGTCTGTACTGTAATTCAGATCTACAGCCACAGGATGTCAGTTTAGACACAATTCGGGCCAACAGATTTTTTGCACAAAAAAAAACAAACATGTATATCCCTGCGAAAACATATTGATTGAATTCATGAAGAAAGTATTTATTTTTTACTAGTTTTATAGGTATAAAATAATTTTAAAAAAAAATTGTAAAGCATATACTGTACATCACAAAAAAAAAAATCTAATTGATCACGTTATATTGTCCATTTAGTTCTGCTGCATTCTATTTTGAATGAATACAACAATATATATTGGTATATAGTATACACAGCTGAGACGCTGTATATCGTTTAAAGTGAGATTCAGAACAAATACAGTAAGGCTACATGTGATACACACTCATCTCAGACATTCAGACATTATTATTATTATTATTATTATTATCATCCCATTCTAAGGAAAAACCAATAGAAGTAGAACATCTTGGTTAAGAGCAATTATCTCGTTATATTATATAATATATACTATATATTATATATATATATATATATTATATATATATATATATATATCAAGATAGCAGGGAGGGGGTTTTAAAATTTTTGTCCCACTAAAACGTGAAACCCACTTGCCCGATACGGGATAATTAACACAATTAACAAAATAACAAATCCAATTTTATTGTTTAGTAACCCCTGGCACCTGTGGTACGTTGCAAATTAGGAGGCAGTGTGAGGGTATTAACGTTAATCTCGGTCACGTCCTCATAATGGGGGTATTTAAGAGAGGCAGCCAGTTTGCTCAGGGCTGCTGAGTAAAGAGCCTGACTGCGTGTGCGTGTGCGTGTGCGTGTGCGTGTGCGTGTGCGTGTGCGTGTGCGTGTGCGTGTGCGTGTGCGTGTGCGTCTCTGTCTCTCCAGTCGTATCACAGAGCATGCTGAGTGAAGCCCGTTTGGTGTTGGTGTCAGGTAAACGGCTTAGCCGTCCTGAGTGCTTAGTTAGGTTCCCTTTAATGTTAGTCAGAGCTCCAAGAGAGAGCTAGGTGTTTATTTCTGTTTTGTTTGTTTTGTTGGTGTTCACTTGTGTCTATTAAAAATAGCGCGTAAGCGCTTCAAAATCCATTTCTGTGTCCTTGGGTCTGGCCTTAAAGAGACAATTAACTCTGAAAGTTAATTAGAGACTTTCAAACCTCCTAGAAAGGATCTTTCACTATATATATTATATATATATATATATCTATATATATAAGGGGACTTTATCTACCTGAAATAAACCTTGCATTTATAAAGTTTGGTATTTCCTAGGAAGTGAATTCTCACTTAAGATTTGTCATAAGTTTCATGTTCAATCTGTTTTGATTTAAAAAAAAAAAAAAAAAAAAAAAGAAAGAAAAAAAACTATTTCAAAGATCTCATTCCGTACATAATGTATTAGCAGTTACTTCCCAACGTGTTTGTAAGAAAATGACACTCACATATATAATATATGGCCTGGCATCATAATAAACCATTCTTTTAGTGTTTAGTTTTATAAACAATATCAATGCTGGCCAAAGCCAAAGCTGCGATCAATATGACTTACGCAAGTCCAGATTACTTAGTCTGCTTGTCGGCAATATTCTTCACTAGCCTCAAGCCACTACAATAACCATAAAAGAAATGTATACATTGCTTGATGCTTTATTGGAACCCATCCTGACTCCTTTTTGGCAACACTATATTTTCACATATGATTAGATGATCGTAAACTTCCTATTTCTAAGTGGCACACAAAGTTGCAGTAGAAGAAGAGAAAAATATATTTATATCTTATTATTTTAGGTTAACATCAATTAATTCCACTAAATAGAACCAGTATAAAGTGACTATTGATAATCACACAATTGTCTAGAAAACCACATGTCTACAGTATCAGTCTGGATGGCAGCAGAGAAAACAGCATCTGTTGAACAGCACTATTGTCTGAGGAAGCTGTTGATTATGTGGGATGTCCTAGCTCTTGGAACATGGAAGACCATTTTAACCACAATAAATAAAAATAAATGAATAAAAGCAATCAGTATTCAGGATTACTCTGTGGTAACGATTACATGAACATATTATTGGTGGTGCAAACTGATTTGTTTGTTTCCCCATACAAACTATTTTAACATAATGCCAACTACCATCTATTCGAATCTACTTCAAAAGAAATTCAATATTATAATTAATGATATACAATGAAGGTTTCGGTTGGTTTGGTAGACAGTTAAGCCTTTTGGCAAATTTGAAGAAAAAACACATCGCTACTCAATTTTAGTGCCGATCCAAAACAAACCCTGATCGTTCTTGCGAAAGAATGTTTATGCGATAATATTGCCAGTTTCCATGTCACATTTTCTTTAACCCAAAACCAAAACTAACCGTTTTCAACCCTCAAAATGGGTGGAAATAAGTTTTGCAGGAGTAGGAGGGACCGACGAAAGCAACATGAAAACAGCTATTGACCAATCCCCAGATGGTATTTATAACCTTTTGAAGGGACAGAAACAAGGCGGTAACATGCGAAAAGACAGACGAAGACAGGCGAAGGCAAAAAAAAAAAAAGTGTGTGTTGTACTACTGTTTCGTTTGAATACCAGTGAATGCTATTACATACTTTACCACCCCCCCCCCCCCCCCCCCCGCCTTTGTTTTGAACATTTAATTTGCAGTCTTTTTGATCAGTTTTCATTCATTTAGTTAGTTTTGAATTTTTGTCAGTGCATCTGACTGTCACTGGGTGGGCGGTGTAGTTCCCCTACGGGCACTAAATAGGACTACTACCAGTATAATAATAATAATACTAATAATAATAATAATAATAATAATAATAATAATAATAATAATAATAATATGCTTTTATTTTTATTATGTAAAATATTGAAAAATACGGACGCGAGTTTCAAGAAACACACACACACACTTGGCAATTGCTTCGTTTCCACGATGTCTGCATTGTTCTGTCACTGTTATGAAAGAGTGCCACATTGTTTTCATGATTATTCTGAAAATCCATACCATGCCCTGGCTTGTGTCAGCACCATGCAATGGCAGCATCCTCATACCGGACTGGCACGGTGCTGCCCACAGCCCTGTTGTGCACAAGGCTGTATAGTAGGCTATAACTGCACAAGAACGAAGATTTAAAAAATTTGTTAAAAAAAAATGTCGGTTAACAAAGAAACACAGTGCGAGTATTATAAAATGAAAATGGTGATTTAAAAAAAAAAAAAGAACTTGCAGTGAATAGAGCATCCAAAAAAAACATATTGTACAATAAGAAGCCACAAATGAAATGCTATCCAGTGCCGTGAAAAAAAAAAAAAGTTGATTGCAGATTTGTTTTAAACAGACATCTGTTAGTTGTATTATTATTATTATTATTATTATTATTATTATTATTATTATTATTATTATATTATTTCTATTATTAAAAACCCAAAGCAAATTTAAAAACATCTTGATGCGTCTGAGATGAGTTAAGCTACCTTTATAGGTATTAAGTAATTGTGTTGTCTATACAGATTTATAAGTTTCGAGGGGACCACTGGCATGCTGACGTGGTATAGCCAAAATAAAATTTGTTTGCCCTTGTACTGGAACGGTGGGCTTGTTCTTATATGACGAGAATTTGGGCTTCATGAAATGTTTCTGTGTAGGCCAACATGTTGAAGTACTTTACAAGAGTAACCAAATGTTAAAAACTAACAGTTAATATCTTTAAAGTGGTTTAAACATTCATACATTCTTTATTAGTATAGTATTGTGGCAATCCCGGTGTACTATGTATTATGCTACTATCATGTATTATCTACTTTCCACTGTATATCATGTTTTATGTATTCATTTCTCTATTTGAAGTATTATGGATTTTTTTATATTTATTGTAAAGCGCTTTGTGATGGTGTTCCACTGTGAAAGGCGCTATATAAAATAAAGATTGATTGATTGATTGATTGATAAAATAAGTGAGTTTACAGTAAAATTTGAAAAAGGACTGGCGATTTCCTTTAGTCAGTGGTTAGGTTAAACCGTTTTTGCTCCTTAGGGAGCATAGCTCATCCACTTTGATCCTCCATCTGGCTCTGTTTTGGGCTAGTTTCTCCAGTTCTTTCCAGGAGTATCCAATCTCCTTCAATTCTGCCTGTGACCTCCTCCAGCTGTTTCTTGGTTTTCCGGGTTTCCTTTTCCCTTGTGGGTTCCAAGTCAGTGACTGTCTGGTTATGTTTGTTGTTGGTTTTCTGCATGTATGTCCAATCCAGCACCACTTTCTTCTCTTGATGTATGTTTCTATGGTTTCCTGTTGTGTTCTTTCCCAGAGATCTTCGTTCCTGCTGGTGTTTGGCCAATATGTTCCTAAGATGGTTCCAAGGCATTTATTTATGAAAGCTTGCAATTTGTTTTTTGATGCCTTTGTTGTCCTCCATGTTTCTGCTCCATATAACAGCACCAATTTTACATTAGTATTGAAAATGCAGAGCTTTGTTTTAGATTAAAAGTTTTTTGAGTTCAAGATAGGCTTAAGCATGATAATCACTGTTCTGGCTTTTCCTATTCTCATTTAGATGTCTTTGTCTGCTCCTCCATCCTTCCCTATGACACATCCCAGGTTGGTAAAGGAGCTTACCTCTTCTAGCTTCTCCCCCTGCAGAATGATACAGTCTTCTTTTGAATTATTGATATGCATCACCTTAGTTTTGTCTTTGTTAATGGTGAGCTCTGTTTTGGCTGCTGTTCTTGTCAACAGTGATTTTCTGCTGCATTTGTGTGTGTGTGTATGTGTGTGTGAGATACAGCTTGACACGTTAGGAAATGGGAAAGGTTTCCTTGCTGCTTGTGTTTTTCCCACACATGTAACTTTAGCTGAAGAGCCTTAACACCATCATACATTTCAGTTATGACTTGTTTACAGCCTTGCAGTTTAACATTTAAATTGTTGAGCTGTTTGGTTATATCACAGAGAAATCCCAAATCACACCACCACTTTGCATCTGAAAGCTGTTTAATTTCTTTCCCTTTATTGTGCATGAAAACTTTTATTTCTTAATGCAATTCAAAGAACCTTGTAAGTACTGCACTACGGCTAAGCCAGTGAGCTTCGGTGTGGTGCGGCCAGTCACCATATTGAGCATTAAGCTTGTAAAGCACCTTTTGGAATTGCCGGTGATTCAAACCTTTTACCCTGATGAAATGTATCGTTTTCACAACTATGACCATTATTTGATCCATTTTCAGCACCTTCCCACACAGCGCTTGCTGGTGCAGTACAGTGGTACGTCAAAAGTGTCATTGGACAATTCACCTCCTATAAATTTTTGCACACCAAAGCAACAAGCCCATTTTTTTCACCACACATGGGAGGCTCTCCGTCTGTTGTTGTCAATCCAACTAATTTCTCCAACTGTAATTTCATGTTGCGCGCACACTTCTCAAGCTGTTGAAATATATCATTTGCTGTGGTAATGAGGTGCATAGCTGCAATATCCAAAAGCTCTTTGGTAATAGTGAAGTCTGCATCAACACCCCGGATAAAAATAGATAATGCAGCGGTATCAGTAATATCTGTTCTCTCGTTAACAGCAAGAGAAAAGGCTACAAAATCGCTTGTTTTTTCAGTAAGCTCTCTTGAAGATCGGTAGCCAGGTCATCCAGTCTTTCAGCCATGGTATTTCTTGAAAGACTGACATTGGAAAACACACACTTTTTCTCAGGACAGACTATTTCTGTGACTTTAAGCATGCAGTCTTTTACAAAAGCACCCTCAGAAAAGTGCTTTGACAACTTTGCGATTAGTTCTGACACAAGGTAACTTGTCTTTACTGCCGCATCACTTTCACTTTTTGCCTTTTTAAAAACGTTCTGCTGTCAATCAAGGGTTCTTTTTAATTTAGCCAGCTTTTCTTGCCTTTGCTTTCCTTCAAACTCACCATTTGTTTCTTTATGTTTTGTTTCATAGTGGCACCTTAAATTGAATTATTTCATCACCACAGTACTTCCCGTAAATACCAAGCAAATGGGGTTTTCTTGCTGCTCTACAAATAAATATTTAGACTCCCACCTTTCCTGAAACAATCTGCCTTCCTTATTGATCTTTCTTTTCTTGGACATTGAGAGTTATATTACCGTTTTTGACGGCCAGTAGGCTGCAGTGTCTAACGGAAAACATGCCGTTTCAGATCTGTGCTGTCCTCCGGCACTATAAGTGTGGTGGCCTCACCTTAGATCTGCAGTGTAAAAAATGACTGATTGGCAGGAGCACGTTTTGGAGGATGCATGTTCCACCCTCCACTTCTCAAGTCACCATGGGGTTGCAGCACTGAACCAGGAAACAAATAACAATTGGGCATTCCAAATTGGAGAGAAATCTGGGTTTAAAAAAAAAAAAAGAAAGACATTGGCGACGACTAAATTAAAGAAGAATTTAAAAAATAGGTTTAAGCAGTGTTCCAAATCAGTTTCACCGGAAAATACGTAAATACAGTATCTTTATATTTTACCTTTTTTTCTGCTAGATGAAAGAATCTCTCTTCTTATATACACCCTCTGAATATTATTTGTACACTAAGTCAGTTTCCTCACTGTCCTATATGTTCACTCTATCTATTTAAATTTAGCGTGGCAAATAAAGTTTAAGAAAAATAAATTGAGAATAGCTGTCAGTTTTTATTGATCAAAGAACGCTAATAATTTTTAAATTGGTTTATTTTCAGTACTACAGATATTAGTTCACAAAAAATAACCATCCACTATATTATACATCATTAATTTGTTTATATAGCCCAGCCCAACCCACTTTTAAAACTGAGGACAACTGACTTGCTCAAGATCTCAGTGAGCTAGTGGCTAACCTGGAATTGTGCTGTACAGATCAAGCATTTCCAAAAAGGAATTAGTACCATTGTTTTTAGACTATAACACACACCCTTTAACACATTTTAAAATGTGTAGAATCAGGGGTCAGTCAGAAAAAAAAAGAAGTTATATAAAATGAGTTTATAATCAATAGCACTTTGTTTTCAAACCTTTGGATTTTTTTTAGCCCAGCCCACTTTCGATGTGATCCCCACCATTTTTTATCCCACTCAATCCTACTGCAGGTGGAGTGTTCTTTTAAGGTAGCATACAGTACAAGGAGATGTGACTTACATGCAACACCGTGCCAACTGGGCAAGGCAATAGGAACTAAAACCTGGGAGAGGTTATAACCCAGGCAAAAGGTTATCTATATGTACTTGTGATGAGTCAAAGGGATTTCGGTCTGTGATTCAGCCTCCCGACAGTAGATGGCATCAAACCAACTCGGGACTTCCCTTACCAAGATCTCGTGACCATGGCAAAAGTCATCTTTTGAGGGGCGGCACCTTGGTGAGGGGCGGAAGTACGAGTATGTAAATTCCAGCCACTGGAGTCAAGTGAAGGATAAGGACACTTGTCAGTTGGGGATTGGTGTTCCACTGACTACAGAGGCGGGACATTACATACTAAAGGGAACGTACTACTGTGTTCAGGGTTGGTCCGAAAGTAAAATAGGAGGAGTAACGGGTGGAGGGAGAGACTAGTTTGGTGCAGCAGGATTTAAAAAAAAAAAAAAAACACTAACATTTCTTTTGTCTTTTTTTGTTTATGTATGGTTTACCACGAAGACGATTAAAGACGAGTTATCACGATCGGTTTTGGATTTCACCCCTGCACTCCTTCCCTCACACCATTTTGTTTTCTTTTGTTATTTAATTATTTTGTTGTGTATAGATAATAAAAATAAATTATTTTATTTCTGTACACATAAATTACTGTCTGGACATTCCATTTAATACACTCTCGCCTCACACGTGGTGTCAGAAGTGGGATGGATCCAGCTACAGTGTTGGCAATGTTTAGGGAGCAGGAGGATAAGCGAGAGGAGAGAGAGACACGGCACCAGGAACAGCTCGCCCAGTTCTTTGGACAGCTGGTGGAAAAACTATCAATATCAACATCAGAGAGAGTGGTTGCCCGGATGTTTGCAGCTCAGCCAAAACTTCAGAAGATGACCTCGGAAGATGATCCCGAGGCTTTCTTGATAACTTTTGAGAGAGTGGCAGAGGTTGCAGAGTGGCCTAGGGAACACTGGGCCACTCTGCCTGACAGGGGAAGCTCAGGCAGCGTATCAAGCCCTGACGGCCACGAATGCAGGGGACTATGTTAAAGTAAAAGAAGCCATTCTTTCACGCCTCGGGATCACAGAGGAAACATACCGGCGCCGTTTCCGGGAATACCAGCTGTCCAAGGGGATGCGGCCCCGGGTTGCGGGACAATATCTTTTAGATCAGTGCACCCGGTGGCTGTGGCCAGAAGAACATACACCCCAAGAACTGGTGCAGAAAATAGTTATAGAACAGTTCGCGTCTATACTACCGCCAGGGACTCGAGAGTGGATTAAGAGGAATCGACCTACTACTCTCGAGGATGCCATCCTCCTGGCGGAGGCCTACGAAGACGCAAACGAAGGCGCCGGGTCAGACCCCACTCCTGCCCCTAAACTAACTCGGACCAACCCCGAACACAGTAGTACGTTCCCTTTAGTATGTAAAGTCCCGCCTCTGTAGTCAGTGGAACACCAATCCCCAACTGACAAGTGTCCTTATCCTTCACTTGACTCCAGTGGCTGGAATTTACATACTCGTACTTCCGCCCCTCACCAAGGTGCCGCCCCTCAAAAGATGACTTTTGCCATGGTCACGAGATCTTGGTAAGGGAAGTCCCGAGTTGGTTTGATGCCATCTACTGTCGGGAGGCTGAATCACAGACTGAAATCCCTTTGACTCATCACAGTACTATATATACACTATCACAGACTCTTTTAGAAATCAGGTAAGTTATCATAATACCCTTTCAATGAATGCCCAAGACACAGGCTTTATAAAAATACAGGTAAACCTTGGTTTTATTTCAGTCACAGCTGTACCAGGAGGGGTGGGTGGCTGGAGACGCAGCTCTGCTTAACCCACAGAAAAAGTGCAAAAGATTAAGATTTCCATTCATTGAGAGTAGATGTTGAACTTCATGCTGATTTGAACTCGGCGCCAAGATAATCACCAACTAAGACGTAGCTTTTCAGTAAACTAATGTGATCCATCTGCATCTCCATCCATTTGTGTTGTTTTCCAACTGATGATGTAGATATCCTTGTGTCTGGTGTTGATTGCTGAAGTGTAATGCTGGCTCCAAGGATCAGCTCATTTTGCCTCCCCAGCGCATCAGCACACACAGCGGCTACAAAGCTGCCTCTGGGGATCAACCCAGTGCGGTCTCCCCAGCGCATCAGCATGACAACCATCTGGATTGAGCTAAGTAGGGTACATCTCTGGGGTCTTCAAGTGGGCACCTTCCATCCTCTGTGTTTCGTTGACTAGCCCACGACACCTCAAGAGGGTTCAACAGTGATTCTGGCAACCCAGCATCACCCCCCTCCTTCCCCCACTCAGCTCAGCCCAGCTTACTTACCTGTACATCAGCGTTGATTTCTTTCTATTGTGCTTGAGATCCCCATCCAGAATCTTTCTGTCTCAACCACAGTCAGTTGCTGCTCCTTTCTGTTGTTTCAGATAAGTTCTTCACTGTGCAACGCAACTCTTGGCCACTGAACTCGACATCTCTGAGAAACCGGGTTGTAGAGTGTGCCACAAATCCTCAACAACCCACCTCCACTGGGTAAACTTGGACTCTCTATCCTTGCTGTTCCGCTTCAGCAGCTAGTTGAGCATACTGAAGTTTCTTCCTCTCATACGCCTCATCCATAGCATCTTCCCATGGCACTGTTAACTCTACCAGATGAACAAGGCGTGCTGAACCAGACCATAAGACAATGTCTGGTTGAAGGTTAGTGGTGGCAATCTCAGGTGGAAAAATAAGCCATTGATCAACATCTGCCAGCAAATTCCAGTCATTAGCCGCTTCCAGTTGTTCTGCGCGAGGCTTAGTTTTAACACCTTTTCTTGGTGGTTGCTCTCCTGGACAGAAGAATATTGTCTTTTGTGTGTAATGCTTTGATGGAACTGGTGACAAGTTATTGGTCAGGTTACGCTTGTCTTCCAATTATAAGGCCAAACATCGCAGCACCTGGTCATGGTGCCAAGTAAACCATCCTTGGCTAAGCCCCACCTTACATCCTGTCAAAATGTGCCTTAATGTTGCAGGTGATGAACACAAAGGACATGAGGGATTCTCACCTAACCAGAGGTTTAGGTTCTGTGGTGATGGGAGAACATCATATGCTGATCTGATGAGGATAGTGATCCTGCTCTGTTCCATTGTCCATAGGTCTTGCCAGCCGATCTTGCATTGTTCCACACTCTCCCATCTCATCCATTTTCCCTGCTTGGCCAGGGAAACGGCCTTTACACACCTGATCTTCTCCTCCTGCTTTTGCACCTCATTGACTACCATCTTCCTCCATTGAGCTGGGGTTGCCTTGTGCCATGTAGGAGGAGCTGAACTGAGACCAAAACCTCCTTTTCCATGCTGAACTTGCCCCATAATATCTCTGATTCGAAGGGCAGCCTTAGGATCTTCCACAGCTTTTTTTGCCATCCATTTTCTTCCAGTTTTCAACTGTTGCCTACCTTACGCATTTGTCGCGTGAATCTACTAATGTCATTTCCAGTTGGACTTTGGTGCACTTAAACTCCTCGGTTACAGCAGAGATTGGTAGCTGCAGTATTCCTTTACCATAAAGTAAAGTGGTAGTCGCATTCCAGAAGCCAAGGGCTCTCCTCCCACTACCCATTTTGATGCCCTTATAATTACTTCCACCATGGTAAAAGCCAGTGGAGAAATGGTACATCATGCAATTATCCAACCAAATAACATGCAGAATAGTGAACAAAACCAAAATATAAATCTAATACACTACAAAATCAATCAAACACACATAAAATAAACCAAACAAACAAACAAACAGAACTCAACTAAATAAATAAATCACACCAATATTAATGGAAAACATATATAATAAATACTGTAATGGGCTGTAAATTTGGCCCATTATTTTTTCAAGAAAAGCTGTAGTCAAATAAAAGTAGATTTAAACAGTACATACATGGAAAAAGCTATTCTATATATATGTTTATAATGTTTAATTTAAATTTAAGATAAACAAGAAATAACTAAGTAGGCAAGAAAAAAATAAACACAATTTCAATAAAATACAGCAGCAAGCCGCAGCAGATGAAAGGTAAGCTACGGATAGTTAAAACCGCATCAATCTATTTTAAATGACAACAGCTTTCAGCTATTGTATAATTAAACAATGCATTATCAACATCTTTAAAGTGCCATGTGCAATTGTGGATTCATTAAATCAGTCCCAATACTAGATAAATGTATGAAAAGTAGGGAATATATGACTAGAATATACATTTGTTGCATACACAATATAGTCACGTTATACAAGACACTTCAGTTATGTGTGCACAAGACACATGTTATATTCCAACAATTATGACATATCAACTATATGGTTTACAGTTAAAAAAATCCTACTGATATCTCTGTGATATGCACCTTTTTCCCGCAGACAAGCAGTCCTGCATTTTCCCTGGTGACTTTATCATGCCAGTTCCCAGGATAAGGCTTGTTGAGATGTCTGGACATGAAGTTGAGAACTGCTAAAGTACAAATTAAGACATCAGCTGTTGTTAAAACCATTTAAGTTGGTTTTGGCAGAGAGTTCCTTGGCTATTACTAAGCAGTACATTTATGTTTTTGTTTCACAAACAGTTTGTTAGTCCTAGTTTTGGCAGCCAACATATCTTTTGTTGTATGACTGTGTGCCGCAGCATTTAAAAAAAGATTAAACATCATTAAGGCCTTGAGGGTGAATAGTCATTCCAAAGACTTAAATGAGGGGTATTAACGCATTCAAACAAAAGTAATCACAGGGCAGGCAAGTATTAAACACAACACTTAAGATGCCTTTTAGCAAAGTTACAACATTAAATTAAACCCTTTAAGCAGAACCACACTGGGACTAAGTTACACCATGTCACATGTATGTCTGTGGGAAAGTGGGATATATCAGCATGATTAACTATACAATTTAGGGGCTAAAACACACACCGATAACACTCCACAGATCTGTTTAAATCAACAACATAATTATTTCAAGGGTATTGAGCAGGAGTGTTAGTTTCCTAGAATATATATATATATATATATATATATATATATATTTACACAGAATGGTGCGGCATAGGCAAATATGCAGTCTTTTTTCCCCATATCAAGTTGACTGTCAGTAACAAGCTGGATATTATATTGCAGAGTTCAGAGTGCAGCAGTCAGGCTCACAGCACGATGCAGGCCACCAACCCCTAAAATGACCTGGCTACAGATATGGACAGGGATTGTCAAATGCAGGCTGCATGGGGAACCTAAATACCACTACCCATCTCAACCAGAAAAGGTTGTTGTAGAAAAAGAGAGATTGTGCTTGCAAAATAGAGAAATGTAAAAACTTCTATACTCTGCTGTGATACAAAACTTAGTCGGTCTTACATAAGACTGGTCTTAAGCTACTGTTGCTAAGCAACGAAGACAAGTCTAATTTTTTTCGAGTCTGTTTGAAAAAAAAATGGCTGCGTTCAAAGTGAAGAAAATTCATTTTAGCGAAGAAAAAAAATTGGCAATAGTACTAGAAGTAATTATTAAAAAAAAGGTTAGGGGTGTCATTAAAAAAATTCAGACAAAAATAAATCCTAGCAAGAAATGACTAAATGGGGAAATGCCATCAACCGAGCCAAAAATAGTAACGGTAATTGGAAAAAAAAAAATGGAAAAATCTGCTGGCCAAGGCCAAAAAAGAATCTTAAAAAAAAAAAAAACTAGAGGCAGCCCTTTTGAAAAACTTTCCCACTTAACTTCTTTAAGAATTTTCAAATACCATTTAATAAAAAAAATATATGGAATCGGTAGTATTCTTCAATTCAAAATCCCACTGTTCTAGTAGAGGTCTGGTAATCACTCATTTCAAGGCAGTATTAATCTTGTTTAAGTAAATATATACAATAAATACATAAATAAACTTCAACTTGTTTTTATAGAACATGCAGTGAAACCGTATATATACATCATCCTGGCCTCCTTAACCGCTAGGTGAAGCTGTGGAATTACCAAGTTTAGCCAATCAAACACCTCTGTTAATGCAATGATCTATCCGTCAACTTGAGTTATGCAGTGCTTGAAAATATTGTATTCTTAAATCAGTCGGGAATGAAGTTCATTAAAAAGTAACTAGACAGAGCAGTTTTTTACTGAAATGTTTAGTTTGTTTATATTTTGCAAAATGCTGTATGCACATTTTTTTTTTTTAAATGTATGCGTTGTTGACCTCAGCCGGGCAACAAAACTGCCAAAAAACAAACAGATTAGTTTAACGGTTAAAACTAAGTCCTTATTAAACGTATCAAAGTTTGACTTGTTAACAATAGTGTATGTCTCTTGGACAAGGATGGTTGGTTGTGCAGAAAACATTAATGAATAGGGTTAAATTAATCTGCTACTACCATTGTGTTGGCTGACATTTTGATGTCTCCAACAACATTTTAAAAACTTCCAGTGGCATAGAAATGAATTGCCACACAAACTGGAATAACTGCAGGGATGCTGTGGCTTCCAATAGCTGCAGGCTCCAAGACATCTTTCAACATTTCCAATAAAGTTAACACGTCCTCGTTTTGTCTTTCAAAAACTGCAATGTTATTTAAATTCTCTAAGGGATTGTGTCTGTCCTTAAATACTCTTTCCCTACGAAATGCCCTTGAATTAAAAAATTCAGCAAAAGCTATCTGTGCTGCTGCCATGTTGGCTTCTATAGCAACAGATACTTGTTTCCTATTTAAGCCTGGTGAGGGGGAAGCTTAAAAAATGACTTAAATTTAAGACCAGGATCAAGTTAAGACTTTTTGTGCAATGGGTCTTATTTATTTTGGGCTTAAATTTTAAGTCTAAGTCCAATAAGTGGTCTTAAAAGCATTTAAGACATTTTGTGCAACGGGATCCAGATTTTTTTGGGGGGTGTAGTTGACTCTTCCTATAAAAATTCACTAAAAATCTGTTTGTTTACAGTAGCATCTTGGAATAGGTGTATTGTTTTCCAGAACAATCTGGGGAACATTATAAAGTACTTCAGAAACCATACAACTTTTCACTTTTTTTTCAACAGGATATTCTTTTTTTCTTTAAACGTTAAGTAGTCTTTTTTGTATTGTTATTATTATGTATTCTGCTTAGAGATACATGTATAAAAGAATGTGTTATTCTATGACCTGAGGCAAGCTCGCCTCCAAAAATGTTTCACAAGGTACGCACAACTGAACCACACGGACATCCCATCTCATGTCAATAACGACTCTGCATCAATGTGCTGTAAAGTGTTTCAGCCAATCAGAGTGCTGAATTTCTGTTCTTTCCTGAGTTTCCCTTTCTAAAAATGAATAAACACATCGCTCTACCATCGAGACAGACCAGCAACTACAGTGACAGCCAAATAGTCCACAACAAAAATAAAAGCTACAAATAAACCTATTTGAAATACTGACTTAAACTAGGAGAAAAACTAGCTCAAAAATATTTTATGCTGGTTCCATTTCTAATCATTTTACTTTCATAATCACTACAACTAATTATAACTCATCCCCTAAGCAAGGCGTATAAACATAAACATTTTTTTTGGTACACATGACAAAACAGGCAGTTAAAAAAATAAAACACCAGTAATAATAATAATAATAATAATAATAATAATAATAATAATAATAATAATAATAATATAATGAGTAAACTCTCGTGGCAGATAAATGAGAGACCGAAGGATCCATGACACTGGTGTACTTTATTTGTTATAATTAGTTGTAGCCATTTACAATCGCTTGAAAAGTAGCACATCTGGCCATTTCCCATCCCTTGTTTGTTGTAACTTGTGTACGGCTGCAGGTGCTAATGACCTGAGGGACAGTACAATACTTCCTGAAAGTTTTGTTGAAAAATATTGACGTTTCAGCAAATTACAAGACGTTGTTTCACCTGTGATTGCAATGACATACTCTATTTATTCTCAGGGTCTTTATAAGCAATAATAGACACTAATCTCGATTATTTTTTTCAAAATAAATATTTATAAATAAAATCATAGTTCTTCATTCCATTATTATCAGTTCACGGGGCGGGAGCCAGGGCTAATAGGAACGGAATGTTTTTGCAGTTTAGGATTGGAGGCTCGGCCTCTAGAACACGGGAGAGAGAGGAGGACGGGATGGACTCCAACTGAGAGAGCCTTCCCTGAAGAGATGAGCCTAGCCCTATCGGCCTACGGGCCCCCGAAAACACACAGTCCTCTGAATTCTCGGGAGAGTCGTTATAGACAGAGCCTCGCGACTGGGTCCCAGTTACCGACCGGTTTCAACCCTCAGAGGATGGAACAGCTCATACAAATCCTAGACATAAGGAAGAAAAGAGAATCTTAAACAACACAAATAATTGTTAGTTATGGGACTCAAGCACTAAGAGTAAGAGGGCCACTTCCCGGGAGAATAAAGGAGGCAAGATATATATCGCATGAGCTGAGAAAGAATAGTGTGGCCGAAGGTCCCCTTTAACCACACAAAGAACCTGCAGAGTTACTGGAACTACGGGTCATGAAAGTGAGACTCACTATCACCCCAGGGTGAACCGACACAGAGACACGCGGCATATGAAAGAAGTGAGGAGGAGGAGGAAAAACCAAACACAAGACAAAGAGCTGAGCTGTGACTGGGTTTACTAGGGAGTCTATGATGATAAGCAGGTGAAATTAGGAAGGGGCGAAGCCCTGGCTCACACCCCGAACCCCACTGAAGTTAACAATAATAAGGGTAAAAAAAACTTACCTGATAAATTTAGTTTATGAAATATTATCTGCCCACTCATTTCTTGTTATTTATAAATGTTGTAAAAACATATATGTATATATTAAAACACAGATTAAATGTTTTAAAATAACTATTATTCAAATACATCAGATTTGCAGTGTTTTCCCATTTTTTCTTAGCTGTAAACAAGTTCTTGTGTCGTGTTTTGTTTCTGCAAGCTGCTGAAAATGTCTCTGCCCTATAAAAATAAAATGCTGGTCTCAGTGATATCACAAGAAAAAAAAAGAAAACAAGCAAGCAGTGAAATTCAATCTCTCCTCTTTCCAATGATATGCATTGACAAGATGTACTGCAAAATATGGTGGCCCAGTAAGTCAAAGAAACAGTGAGTTTATCATGTTTATCCAATCAGGGTCCTTAAAAAGTTAAAGTCTGTTTCAAAACTCTTTTCAAAATGTCCACTCTATTGCTCTGATAGCATAAGGATTATTGCTCACATTGCCAAACAGGTAATACAGCAATAACGATTCATGATGTGGTACAGAACTGAGAAGTCGGAGCCCTTTTTGTTAGGTTTTTTAAAAAATGTTATTGCTCTCCCTGATGTGATTCAGATCTCAAACCCCAGTGCACTAGAGCTGACAAGTTGTTAGGCTGTTAACAATTAAAAGAATAATTACAGGTAAGTTATTTAAATAGTTATAGCAACACGTGGGGATGTATAAAGCTATATTTTTCAGAAACCCGCTACTTACTCTTTAAGCTGAGACAAAACTAAGTGACTTTGTGTATTTGATTATAGGAGACTAGTTTTCAGGCCACTGCGTGGCTCACCAGGGGAGACGTGAGGTTTGATAAAGTAAAGTTGCCTCAAACGAGGTCTCCCAGTATCCTGGAACCAGGTTTCAAGCCACTGTTCCTGAAAAAGTAGTTCTGTTTTCCCTCAGCTTTAGTCATCTGTGGAATATTCATTGTTACATATCATTATCACCACAGTGAACTCCAGGTACTTTTGCCATTGTTTCTTTGTGACATATTCTTGACTATCTGCCCTCTGTCTTTAATTTTGGATACAGATCAGGTGCAAAGCCTGAGTATAATAACTATAACATTATTATCATCGTTAGGTATCTTAACCTTTTTTGGCACTATGCGTCAGAGCTGAATCATTTTGAAACATACAGTATTCATCATGGGCTGTGAAGTATTCAGGTTTGGAGAACTTTGAAGAGTGATTTTAAACACATACAGGTAGCCAACACACATTTCTTGGAAACAACGCCACTTAAATTACATGGACCCTTTTATAATTCTACAAGTGCAAAATTGAAGGCGTAGCACACTACTGGTATTTGTCAAATTCTTACCCAGACCGAACTTAGATAATGAACAGTGATGCAAAACATAAATATTTAAATAAGAAAAAAATAAATTGCTATGTCAGTGTTTATAAAAGCAAGTGTCATGGGTTGTACATGTAATTTATTATATAATTATATAATTTTAATGGGCAACTAGCTTAAAATGTTATTGATTTATATGTTCCTCTTCCCCTAAAATTTATGACATTTACAATCATTCTATGTGGCCCAAAGCTCTATTGCACCAACATTTAACGCTAATCTTTTTTGTCTGTATCAGAATCCACCAAGAAACTTATGTCCTGTAGAATCCTAGTTGCCAGCCCCCAAAAAAATCACATCAAGTGATGACCTTTCAAATGTTGGCCTAACCTTCTTCAGACTGTTACTTTTGACCAGCGTATCACTTTATGGTGTGATTTATTTGCAATTAGGAAGTACTCAAAAAGGAACTGTCAACCATGATTCTACAGCCACGAATAATGCCAGGTGGATTAGGTAATAGAGTTACAGAATGGTTGTAAATATCATAAGCAAGTAAGAGAAAGATGAAAAAAAAAACTTACATTTTATACAGTACATTTTCAAGATCCGCCAAGATGAAAGGGTTAAATTTGCCTCAAAATAAGGATATTTATTTATTTTATTTTTTTAAAATATGGATTTGAAGTTTCTTGAAAGAGATGTTTGTATGTAAACGCTGAATGCCAATTTTATCATCACAGGCCAAATGAGTACTTTGCTTTACACAGTGAGAATGAAAATGAACTTATTCTTGGCACATTGCTGCAGATACAACATATTAAGTCATTGTTAGCATGTACGTCATTCAGAGATTTGAAAAGAGCCCACTTCAGTTAATTGCCTAGCTGGCTTTCACTTAGGAACAAAAAACAAACCCCCTACACATATGTACTTCTTGAAGAGTAACAGCATTTGAGATGGGAAGTTGCAGTGTCTACAAACAATTTCATAAACATACAAATAGACCATCCCAAATGTACTAAACCTTTTTTAAATTACCTCTACAATAAGATGAACATGCTGTAAACCACCAAATATTTTTTTTTAACTCTTAAATCTAGTTATGTTGTAACTGATTTGTTTTAAAATAAACTATCATAAACTAAAATAGTCAATTTGAACATATAGGTAAACTAAAATAAGTACAACCTAGAATGTCTAAACTTTTCATAAAGGGGTAATAAATGCATTTACAAGAACTATTAAATTATTAAAATCCTATGTTATTTATTTGAACAAGAAACTGCCTCCAATAGTAAGGCCACATTGTGTTGGTCCCATGCCTCAGCAGAGGTTGTACTGTATATTGTGCTGCTTATCCCACATTTTTCTCTCACCTGAATTTAATTATATTTCCAAAATACTGTTTTGTTTTAGTTTTTTTTTTACCCCATTATGACAGGTTCAGAAAAAAAGGTGTTCCTGTAATGTTAAATTAATGATATGTTGATTAAAACAGATATTTCTGGGAATTGATAAATGCGCTCCTGCATACACTGCCCCTTTACATCTGGGAACAAGGTCTTATTGATTCCAGACTCAAAATTTAAAAAACCTTTCCATTCTAATGGTTGTTAAAACTTCGACATGATACAGAGCTTTGTTTTACTTTGAGCACCGCTTCAAATACATTCTCTATCTGGATAATTCCTGGGCTAATAGCAACTGACTTAAAGCAACAGATTTTTTTTTAATCAAATTATTAGTATTAAAAAAGGAAAAAAATATATAGAATTATTTTGAACAAAGATAAAGCACCCCTGGTGATACAACAAAGTTAATTCACCAACATATACTCGAGGACAATCATTATTAAGTACTTTGATAAATATTTATTACTCTAAATAAACAAAAATCTTAGCATGTTAGTTTCTCCTCCCTACCCCGCTGTCTTTGTCTTATGTTGTTAATTGCTTTCCCTTACAGTACATACTGTGTATATTGTTACAAAGCGCAGAACATCCGAACACGCTCGGAACATACAGATCTGAATCACTATATATGTGCAATTCATTTTGGGTCAGGAGTGGCACGGAACACGAAAGCAGCAGATAACTATAAAAGCTCCCCCTCAAGTGAGATGCTTAATAAAATAACGAACAACCTCCGTATTAAATAATAAACTTTGTATACACTGGTCATCAGTCTAAAAAAAAACTAAAACAAATGCAAAACATAATACTCTTCTCACAACATAATATCATATCATAATTTTTCCTTTGAAACCAACCCAGTTGGAAATTATTCGTGGGCAAACATACACCAACAGTGTATTACATTTCATTACATCAAAGGCTTGCTAATCTCCCCATATTCTCACGACAACCATTTATTTCAGATTGAGGACAAAATGTAATCTAAGCCCACTGTTGTGCCATCAAGCACTGGCATTAATAAAGTGTGTTCACAACTAAACACAACATGATGCTGTGACATGCTAGAGTGAAGATCACTTCACATTAATCAGTTAGTTTGTATTACCCTTATTTTGGTACTGCTCATTTGTAATCAGACCCTGTTTTTCTAGGTTGTTCCTAATAGCATTGTGTTAGGTTCAATTTAAGCATTCCACAATTAAGCTCAAGAAAAGAGCACCAACCCAGATCCCAAATATTGTGTGCTTTATTAGCAAATGGAATGCTTTAAATAATTTAAAATTGGCACTCAGAATTGAGTGTGGTCTTCTTTTTGTGCACAACACATTAAGTTTATGGTTAACTTCTCCAAAACACAAAATACTCCACA
The DNA here is from genome assembly GCF_017654505.1 of Polyodon spathula. NCBI lineage: Eukaryota > Metazoa > Chordata > Actinopteri > Acipenseriformes > Polyodontidae > Polyodon > Polyodon spathula. The sequence goes on along the minus strand of NC_054538.1, from coordinate 57,908,488 downwards.
GCTTTAAAAATAATTTACTAGGGACATTACTTGCTAAGTACATGGTCAAGTTAAGTAGTTAACCCAGGTTAATGTAAACATATAATGTTTTTCTAGCCATTATGTGGTGAGACTTGTGTGAATAAGTTATTGCTTAGGCAACCATTTTACTTCCCTATTTATATGTAAACTGTGTGGTGTAACAGTAGTGGTTCATGTTATGTTTTTTCCCTAAGGGCTTGGTTCTTCAATGCATGTGTATTATTTTAAAGAAACATTTACATTTTAGGGCTTTTTTCATGTCATTGCATTTTTATAGGTATTTGAAGCTTGTTTATGCATGGTTGTGTTGACTGCTGAGCCTTATGGAAAAAAACAAGATGTTTCTATTTGTCTTGGTCAAACAGGATGTACAAATTTGAACAATATTTGATCTACAAAGGACTATTGACAAAATGATTACCTGGTACTTATACTTTGATGAACTGAACAATGTTTTGTATTTATGAAATCTTCAGAGGCTGGGAGTTTAAGAAACATTTGCAATACCGTTATATAAAAATAAGAGATACAAAAAAACAAAACTTTTGTTTACAAATCAAAAATACTCTTGTACACCCAGACTGGAAACTGTTGTGCAGAGATGTAGAGGATTTCCAAATGAGAATCTAAAATGCTTGTGATATCCAGGGGAGAGGGGGGTAGGGGGGCACTATTGTGAAATCAACACAGATCAGCCAGCTGTGAGGTCATCTAGAAGCCAGGAGCTCTGATTGACAGCCACTGGCAGTGGGGCAGGGGTAGAACCCCAGTTAGTCAGGGACGCTGCTCTGGAGCAAAGCTAGGAAGGCTTATGTTGGATTTCCTAAAATACAAAGCAAGGCATCCAGGGCAAGGAAAGGCAGCATTCATGTATTTTAAATATCACCCTGTATTACTGATCTCCAGTCTTATTGTGACCCTGCCATGGTTTTACACTTTAGGTTCTTAATCTGCAAGTCCCTGCAGAGCTACCACAAAACACTGCAGAAGTTGAGTCCATTTTACAAAATGTTCCATTTATAGTCTTGCAGTAAGAAGCATTGGGTAAAAGCAGGAAAGGGAAACTCACTGGAAAATGAGATTCAATCACAGGTACATGTGAGGATACAGAAATTACTTTGACACCCCCAGAAACTGATTTGTAAAAAGATTAACATATCATCAAACAAACCATCTGACAGTTGCAATCAAATTCGAAAATTTGTTTAGTTTTGAAAATGTTTAGATTCCAATGATGTGGGACTAATTACTTAATTAAAGGCCTGGAAAGAATGTCTTGTTTCTGGGCTGCACATCCTAAGCATACTTCAATGAAATTAATCTTATAAACACATTTTATACTGCAAAGCTATCCAGCAACACTTGTTTTCCACTGCAGTCACAGCCAACCAGACTTAAGCCTTCGCAAGACTGCCAAGTGGAGTCTGTGGAACACTGTGCAACACTGGAAAGCCCTCTCCCACGGCTATTAGTGACCATTCATCTGGGAGCCTGGGAAAATGCCTTCGAGCTGCTGAGTTATCTGGAGCAGCCTGGCAGGTGTTCCCTTCCCAGAAAACTCTGGCACCTGCACAGCTCTACCGCGGAACTAGAATTGTTTTCTGCAGGAGCACAAAACAAGTCGTATCTTGTAACATGTCAACATCCCAAAGTCAGGCAACCGCCTATAAACTGGCCAGGTAACCCAAATGGGATAGGAAAAAGAAAAAATTAAGAAGCTTAAGAATTGTGTGCATATGCGATCACAAAATATAACTGTTGAGGTGAAAAAGATAAGATTAAAGTGTCATACCTTTGTGAAAGATAATCTACTGATATAGTGCATTTGCACAGAGCAAACAGACAAAGATTTGAATTCTGGTTCTTTTTATCATTTTCTATGTGCCTACTGTCCTTGGAACGTCAATATATATATATATATATATATATATATATATATATATATATATATATATATACACACACACACACACACACACACACACACAATTATCATGTATTTGTGTTGATGTGTGATCTGTTCTTCTGTATTTTATAAGCTCACATGAAACAAAATATCATTCATTTAACATAGTCTGTAAACTACAGAGCTCTATCACACCAAGATCCACGACCCCACATTGTACTTACTATCAAAACATTTCATATAAACTTGTGATCCTGTTATTTTGGAAAATAAGTTTACACAAGGAAGCTGTTTTGTTGTTTTTCCGCTTTAAAATTAGCTCTGCAAATGTGCAGTCCCATATTTACAGTCTGTTTGAGCATCTGACTTGTCTGCATTTGGATCTAGCCAAGCTCGTGTTAAGAAAACTGACATGCAGCAAATCAGTTTGCACTGTATTTTTATAGTGCTCAGATATGGAATGTATGGGTGGGTGGACCCAGTTCTTACTAGTAGATTACATAAACTTTAATTGCTTCAATGCATGCAACTGCAGTCTGTTTGGATTTAGCTTCGGAAACAACTCTTTTTTTTTTTTTTAGCGCCACACGTTACCCTATTTACTGCACTTTCTAGGCAGATCTGTGCATGCATTAAAGGCCAACGAATGTTAAAAGCTGCTGACTTTTCATTTGAACTGGTAACAGCTGAATCAATTATCCTTCTCCTTATCTGTGAGATTCAGACGAGTCTCCTCTAGCAGATAGGTTTTATTTGTGTGACTTTCCATATCTAGTTATACACCACAGATTACAGAGCAGGTTACTCTCTGACCTGAACATAGAATCCATGACCTCTGCACGTACAGCTACAAGCCCACATGGCTTCCTTTTTTTATTTTATGCTAAGACAAACAATAAAAGATCTCCATATCTCCTTATGAATTCCATTATGTAGTTTAAAGTATACAGTTGATGCAAAACGCTTCTTGTCAAGCACTGCAAATTATAGCTGAAACATACCACACAGTTCACGTTGATTGCTAATAACTTTGGATCACCATATCACCAATATATTTTTCTAACCCAGGAGCTAAGTGATCCTATTTCAGCTATGTGACACATCTGTTTTAGATACGCTTTTTGTGTTGTTGACTTAGTTGAGTGATGATTAAACCAAACACCCCTATTAAGTTGTTAAGACTCCTGATTTATTTTTTTTTTTTTCCAATAGACTGTCGATTTCAATCCTTTGGTTCTTTGCTTCAATTTGAAATATGCATATAATTAAATAATAATGCTTTAGATGTAAAGTTGCTGCTGCTCATTCCAAGTAACTAATCAAGTGTTGAATTTAAATTCTCCAATGGCAAAGCTGAAATCAGAACATGTGATCTTCAGCACAGGTACCTGTATTCATATGTGTCTACATTCGAAAGGGGGCCACTAATAATGCTACTAAAGCTAGTGTAAGAACATATCTTTATTCTAAGAGGTAAGAACAGGCATTTTAAAGCATTGAATGACACTTTAAGTCATATAACCAATTATTGTAAATGTGTTCCTTTTTGCCTTTAGGGTGTTGTATTTCATTGTTTTCTTTCATAATAATTATTTTAAAATGAACACTGAATGTATTGCATGAACATGTTTTAATTGACCTTTAATTGTTACAAATTTCAGTTTATGCAGTCTTAAAGTGTGCCAATATCTAGGTTGCATTTCATAACATTTAATTCAATATTTTTTCATATAATTTTACATGTTGATTACCCTCCAAGATTATATGTTACCTTTTTTAAATTGCTTAGCTGCTTTAAGCAAACATGATAAAGGCATACTGGACATACATAATACAAATAAAGGAAATGTGGTCATTCATTTTTTACATAGTTGCTTTATTTAATGGCTTTAATATATACACACAAGTTGGCTGTGAACCACTGATAAAGTGTTTTTGTTCCGTTAACTCTTGCCATGGTGAGTCTATTACCAGAAACCCTACATCTGGTGGCTGTTCCTATTTCCTTGTCAGCACAGAAGTTGTTAATGTTCTGCGCATTGGCACACCCCCTCCCTGAGTGGAATGTGGTGCCACCACAGTATGTGCTGAATGTTTAAACAAACGTAGGAAACCAAAAAGGAAAAGGTCAAAACATTACACATCCAGGTCAAACTTCTGGTTGCAATTAACTTCAATTCCTGTAATTACTTGTGAGAAAATCACTTTTTCTCCTTGGGTTGTTCACCATTTGGTTCAGAGCTGGAGAGATCTTTTGAACAGGATTGTATGGATACACCAAGTGTATAAAAACCTTTGCATTTTGTTAGATTTTTCACTATATACAATATTTTTGACAAAAAGCAACTTAAACCATATATATATATATTATATATATATATATATATATATATATATATATATATATATATATATATATATATACACACACACATATATATATATATATATATATATATATATAATACATATATATATATATAGATAGAGAGAGAGAGAGAGACACACACACACACACACACACACACAATGCAATGAAAAATGTAGTTCAGTGCAGATACTCAGATCCAGTCCATTTTAAAGGGAGATTTAGGGATAAATGAAATAATTCAACGCTGGAGCAACAATAACAGTAATATACCCCAAAAGCGCTCAGAATGAATGCAAACACCATAACATAGTAAGGGAAATGTACATTAAAAAAAAGACACCTGAAGCTACTTGCTCTTTAATGATCCAAAACTTGAAGGTTCTAAATATTGCCACCCTCAATTTATTTTTGTTTAATAATGTAATGTTAATAAAAAGGTCACTACTGCCTATAAGAGTTAAAGGCCAGCTTAATTGAAATTAGACCATAATGTGTTAAATGTGTTGTACAGTAATAATGTAAGGGGACCCACAGGGAGCACAGCACTGACCTTTGTGCTTCATCAAGATTAAGGAGAAAAATGGGTTGGGGATATTTCATCTCTTTGCATATCAGCGGCCCCTACTGGTCAGACTCCCAACAAGTCAAGGCAGAGACTTTCCAGGGTTCAGTGGTATTGTAACATGTATTCATTAGGTTCTGTGAGTGAAAAGAAGCAATTGGCTTGGCAGTGGAGGTTGTCTGTTTCTTTTCTGTCCTTCTGATCTGTAAATGGGTATAGCCGTGAGGCAGCAGATGAATTGCGTATTTAAAAAAAAAAAGTTATAAAATACAGTAAAGAGGAATTCTTCAGTTCTGACACAATTCTACTGAAATCAGGTAGGGTCAGGATTTTTAATCTCTGCAACTGTGACCACTGGAATAGTTTCAATTCAAAATGTTTAACCAAAGTACAGTGCATCCAACTAGGACTTTTCTATCTTGAAAATTAGAACATCGAAATGAAATTTTATATATATATATATATATATATATATATATATATATATATATATATATATATATCTAATCTATAAAACCATTTTCACAATCTTTATCTATCCTACAACTTTTTTTAGGAATAAGCACACAGAAACAATGGAAAAGATTTGAAAAGATGTATTAACCTTAACATTTAGTTATAACCCACAAAATCATGCTGACTTGTTTTTGCTTATTTGCCACTACCATAGTCTGTACATTATTTGCCTGTATGTCATATTGTAGAAAGTTGCACTGATCCTATGGAATTTAGATGCCACTAGACTGGAATCTAACACCAACATGTATCTTAAGGCCATCCATTGATGTCTATTCCAGTGCAATTTTGGTAATATGAGCATCACACAAACCTTGATTTATGAATGACAAGGTCCAGTAGAATTAAGAACAGTGCTTCAGGGATACAGAATGCTTACCACAACCCTCAGCAACATCAAAGAGCACAGTGCTCTGTAATGTGGTACTGCACAGATAATTAACAGGGTGGGAAAACTGCCTGCCCTGTAATCCCATCTGTGTAATAATGTTCTTAAGTTGTAACAGTGTTTGTAACATTTCATTGTTGTTGAGCAGTACCTGCTGCAAGAGCTTCCTTACTTGTTAAACCTATTTGCAGACTAGCTGATTATTCAGGGAGCCACTAAGACCATAATAAGGTAATCCTGCTTTCATATAAGGAAACTGACAATATTAACAGCAACGCTTTTATTAGCACGAAACTTTACAGCTTTCGATTGTATACACGGAACATGGTGTAAGAGAAGCAGGCGTGTACACACAGCATGTAAATACAAGACCCAGACATTTCTTTCTGCTTACTTTAAAGAGATGATTGTATTTGTAACGATCACTGCCAGCCAAGTCACACCCTGTGACCACAATGATTCAAATACAAGACCCTTGATAGGTCTGCACCGTCACACCCGGGGTCATAAACTGTGTAACCATTGGTTGGGTTTTCTCTTGCTCCCACTTATTTATTGCAACAAGATAGCATTCTCCAGACAATGGGGTTTTTTTTGTTTGTTTTTTTTTGCATTTTTTTAGTGACATGGCAGGTTAAAAGGTTTATAATCTTAGATTGAAAACATTAAACCCTCCCTCTATTTTAACAATTTAAAAATGTCATCACATTTTTTTTTTAAATGCCCTAAACAGGAACAGTATTATATATTCTGGGGTTACCAAAATAATTTTCCTCACCAAATTTCAGATTGCATTCCATTATTACAGATAAAAGGGTATGGCTTGGGTGTAACACTAATTATAAATTACATCATAACACAACAATAATAAATAATAAAAATATGACATGCAAGACAAAGGCATTTTTTAATGGGTATAAAACTAGAAGAAAAATTCAATAAGTTACTGCTAAGAGCAGATACATTGTTTTCAGCAATTGCTTGCTAGTTTTATTCCATTCAGAACATTTGTTTTGCCCTTGAACTTGTTCTTATATTGGCCCCAGTTCTCATCATTACACTAAATGCCTTACCTTTAATTCATAGTGTATTTGCTTGGATTAATTATTTACTTGGTTTAGCTGAACATGCTGATTACGTGACTCCAGGTACTACTATACTCTAAAATTCTCCTTAAAAGCGTTTTAATCAAATAACACATAATAGAGCTTGAAATACTGGAATTGAAATAGTCCCCCACATACAGTAACACAAACATTCCCTCGAAATGTATTATATTTATACAGTTATTTTTGCCCTTTTTAGATTCATTATTAGCTTTTTTGTGGTAACACTTTAAAATAAAGGCCGCAAATTCATAATGAATGCCCGCTGAATACCACAGGAATAACACTGGAATATCTTATGCACTTCCTGAGTTCTGAAGTCATTAATTTGGACTTTAGCCCTGTTAATTCATGTGGATTTCATTACCTGTATTCATTCCATGTTCTTTTGTAGCAAATGATGTTGATCACACGTATAAGGCATGCATTCATTTTTGATTGTGACAAGTGCTGTTTCAATTACATTTTGCCTTGCATCATAAAATGACTATTGGTAATTATGGGCCATTTTTATTTTGCATCATTCACAGGTATCATTAAACATGCCATACAGGAATATGTGTTTGTATTTATAAGTAACAGTATGAAGTTTTCATTTTTAAAATCCAACTTATTTCATAAATATATTAGTACTACCCTGAACAGTAACATACAGTACACAAGCCACTCCATTGTTTAGTGGTAGGGTAATATTTTTAGGATATTAATATTAACACAGATATTTAGGTATACATACTATAATGTATGTTGCATTGTACCATTCTGATTATTGTGGAAGGTGCCTTAACCACAAAATCCCAACTTTATGTATTTCTTTTTCTTTAAATTTCCATTTACACTAATAGAAGCGACTTTTGAGGATTTGAAAATGTGAGTTTGTATAGGACAGTTAACCTAATAAAAAAAATCAATTCAAATTAATTATACCTATACATATGCATGACCCCAAAAAGTATTGGAAGAACTGCATTACTCTAGCTTTGATTACTATTGTAGTACTCAGTGGGATAAGTTGCTTTTACCTGGGTTTTGTTTTATTATATCTATTTTGACAAGATATTAATTATACTGCAGATTAATTTCACCATTGTCATACAGATGGCAAGCTAGCATCTAATTTGGCAGCGAAGGATTTTAAGGGTGATATAAGGCCCTGACAAAACAGGATTACAAAGGAGAAATACGGAGTGACCTGGGGAAAATAAAACAAATCGCAGGCCTATAAAAGCCCCATCACAATTGAGGGGGGGTAGGTTCGTCTTATCATTTGTTTCTTTGTAACAATGCAAAAGAGATCTAAATGCATCATTGTAGTCTTGATCCTTCCCTGGAGCTACAGGCTTTTGAAGTCAAAAGGTTTTTTTGTTGTTGTACCTTCTTCTGCTGCTCAGCAAACCAGCTGGTGTCTTTACTGGAGCCCTGAAGCAAAATATCAAGATCCACCAGCACCACAAAAATTCCCACACTGAAAAACAAAAGAGAGAAGCCGCAGGTTGTGGTGAGGCGCATGGCCTGAAGACAATGAAGGAAATAACCATGAGGAAGTCACACCAGGCATCTGACTTAATAGCACTGTATTAAAAAAAACAGAGCTGCTGCACTTCCTTTCTGTCTCAGACTGCAGCCTGTGCATACACTGTGAAGGCATTTACTGTAAAAACGTAACAGCTGAAATCAACATGAAGGGGAGAGTTTTCAGAGCCATGAAAGGGCACAAGGCAAGTATTTTAAGCAGTCATTGTATACCGAGATCTTCATCTTTTTGACTAGCTCAGCTGATTTCTTCTGTCTGAGAATATTGTTTTGTGAAAGAAACGGCTCACAAACATCCTGCAAACTGCTTGCGGAGTAAATGGCTTTGATAAATAGGAACCTTCATGTAACGGTTTCTTTTGCTAATTCCTATGGCCAGACCAACCAAAGAACTAAAATTGCTTAACTGAATTCTGAATTACACTATGTAACACAATTTTTGTTCCTTGGTAGTAAATATTATTTCCTAATTGCTTATGCTTCAAAAGTAAAGAAAATGGCTATTATTCCCCACAAACTTTGCTTTTGTGACCAGGACGGTGATATTTTGAAATTGATCTATTTCCAATGAGAAAACCGGCGAATTTGTGTTTTTTTGTTTAAATAAAGTCAGAAAAAAACAACATATGAATCCAAATTAACATATATTTATACTAAAGTAATACAAAAATGACTACAAAAGATTTAGAAGTGAGTAGTTTTTCGAGATTTACGATTATATTGTAAATCACTTTCAGAATCAGACCCCAAATGTAGTCTCCCATCATGTTCTCGTTATACTGTCCTTGGTAGCGGCGTTCAAAGTCCAGTATATCCTGGTGGAAGCGCTCGCCTTGCTCCTCCGAGTATGCTCCCATGTTCTGCTTGAATTTGTCAAGATGAGCATCAAGGATATGGACTTTGAGGGACATCCTACAGCCCATTGTGCCTTAGTTCTTCATCAGAGTCTCAACCAGCTCCACATAGTTTTCGGCCTTGTGATTGCCCAGCAAGCCCCGAACCACTGCGACAAAGCTGTTCCAAGCCGCTTTCTCCTTACTAGTGAGCTTCTTGGGGAATTCATTGCACTCCAGGATCTTCTTTATCTGTGGTCCGACGAAGACACCGGCTTTGACCTTTGCCTCAGACAGCTTAGGGAAGAAGTCTTGAAGGTACTTGAAGGCTGCCGACTCCTTATCTAGAGCTCTGACAAATTGTTTCATAAGGCCCAATTTGATGTGCAGTGGTGGCATCAGCACCTTCCGGGGGTCCACCAGTGGCTCCCATTTGACGTTGTTCCACCTCACAGAGAACTCGGTCCGCTGTTGCCATTCCCGCCTGTGGTAGTGTGCCTTGGTGTCCCTACTGTCCCAAAGGCAAAGATAGCAGGGAAACTTGGTAAAAACCGCCTTGGAGACCCATCAGAAATGCCACCATTGGAGCCTCTTGATGCCATCTCAGAAAAATGCAGATATGTATCCACTTAGGCAGCTGGAACTAAACTGAACTGGTGGGCTTAAGGCCCCTGTATTTATACTACTATCTATATTACTGGAAAGTTCTAGAAAGTTCTAGAAGTTACTCCAAGTTTACTCAGCACTGAATCTATCTGGAATGTTCTGGAAAATAGGTAAATTTCAAAATATCACTGTCCTGGTCACAAAAGCAAAGTCTGTGGGGAATAATAACCATTTTCTATACTTTTGAGGCATAAGCAATTAGGAAATAACACTTACTACCCAGGAACCAAAAAAAAAAAAAAAAATGTGTTACACAGCAGATGCAGGGGTGTGCAATTCATATTGCCCAACACTCGGCACAACATGATTTGTGTGCGGGACAACAAATTTTGTTGTTATATGTTGCCTATCGGACAAGTAGTTTTATTGATTTATGTTTGTTCCATTGATTGAAAGACACCCCAGGTATATCTCTAGAGAGCCACGCAAGTTTCTGAAAACTGAATTGCAGTAGTCTAGCACTGAAGCACAAACATATAAAAAAATTAACTAAACTCAATTAAAGGGATAATTAGGGTCAGCTGTTTGAATACTTTGGTGAACAATCAGGCCAGATTTGGGCTAGCCCTGCCCAATATAAATCTGACTAACTTTGGCCCTTACCATCAGAGTGAAGTTATCAGTACACAGGTTCTAGAGGCACATTGTGCCACGATCAAAAGAAATTCCTGAAGACCTCCGGGAAAACATTATTGATGCCTATCAGTCTGGAAAGGGTTACAAAACCATTTCTAAGGCTCAGGGGCTCCACCAAACCAGAATCAGACCCATATTGTCCAAATGGAGAAAGTTTGGGACAGTATTGAATCTTCCCAGGAGTGGCCGTCCTGCCAAAATCTCTCCAAGAGCAAGGCATAAAATCGTCCAGGAAGTCACAAAGAACCCTAGAACAACATCCAGGGATCTGCAGACCTCTCTCGCCTCGGCTAAGGTCAGTGTTCATGACTCAACCATCAGAAAGACACTGAGCAAAAATGGGATTCATAGCAGAGTAGCAAGGCGGAAACCACTGCTCACTAAGAAGAACATGAATGCTTGTATCAAGTTTGCCAAAAAGCACCTGGATGATCCTCAAGAGTTCTATGGACAATGTTCTATGGACAGATGAGTCAAAAGTGGAACTTTTTGGCCAACATGGGCCCCATTATGTCTGGCGATAACCAAACAGTGCATACCACAGTGAAAACCTCATACCAATGGTCAAGAGTGGTGGTGGTGGTGTCATGATTTGGGGATGCTTTGCTGCATTAGGACCTGGATGACTTGCCATCATTGAAGGAACCACGAATTCTGCTCTGTATCAGAGAATTCTACAGGAGAATGTCAGGCCATCCATCCGTGAGCTGAAGCTGAAGTGCAGCTGGGTCATGCAGCAAGACAATGATCCAAAACACAATTCCTCCACGGCACTGTGAGAAGCTGATCAATAACTACAGGAAGTGTTGGTTGCTAAAGGTAGCATAACTAGTTATTGAGTCTAAGGGGGGTGATTACTTTTTCACACAGGGGCTGGGTGTTGCATAATTTTCTTTAATAAATAAATGAAATAAGTATCAACATTTTGTGTTATTTGTTCACTCAGGGTCCTTTTATCTAATGTTAGATTTTGGTTGAAGATCTGATAACATTCAGTGTCAAAAGTATGCAAAAATTCAGAAAATCAGACAGTGGGCAAATACTTTTTCACGGCACTGTATAGGCGTATACCCAGAGTCAGAAGGTAGCAAAGGGCCCACTATGTTCATTGCAATGTGTTCATGTGGAAATAATCAGCAGTGGAACCAAAGGGGTGGGGCGCTACTCGCAGGCAGTCTGGGCATGTGGCTACATATCTCGACACATCAGTATGAGTCAATATCTGTTCCCTTGTCTTGTCAGCTCCAAGGTGCCCAGCAAAAGGGAAATCATGCGCCAGCCTCATGACCTCAGTCCAACAAGACGGGGGTACAAATAATTATGTTACAGGCTGTCCTGTGCCCATGGCTAGATTTACCCTATACAGTAATTGTCCCTTGATACTGAAGTGTAGATATACTAGTGCCCCAGTGCCATCAATATCCTGGATGGCCCAGTAACCTCGCCATCTCAGTCACACTGCATTCCGACTCCTTTTGACTGGCTTGTTTGTTACCATCCAGGCGCTCTCCAACCAGACCTCAGACTTGTCTCAGTGATGCTCACTCCCATTTTGTAGTCCTTCTCTCTGTACTTGTTTTACTAGGATGGAAAATAGGAGAAAATATTTCAGCTTGAAAAGGAAACACATCACCAATGTGTTCCCTTTTCTTTTTTGTGCCACATTTACATAGGTGGCTGGGACTGCCATTATTTGCATTAATTCTTTGAATTTTGGCCAGTCTCGGCCCAGAATAACTGGGTGTGGCAACCTTTCCGACACCACTACTACCAGGTGACGTTTTATTGGTCCTACCGATAAATATACTTTTAGTGTGGGGTATGCCGCCGTGTCTCCATGGATGCAGGAGATGGCCACCTGACCTTGTGGTCAGCACAACACACCGCCCAAGAGAGCTGTCCTAATTAAGGTTTGCTCACATCCTGTGTCCACTAATGCATGGTTTTTCACATTACCTAAAACCACATCAATCATATAAGGCCCCTCCTGACCATTTTCCCCGCACTTACCTATCTCAGGTGCCCAATTATACGCAGCCACGTCACACTCCATGGCAGCAGGGCATGACCTAGCCAGATGTCCCGGTTGGTTACACCTAAGATAAGTTGGGGAGACAGAGAGGGTAATGGTTAGATATCTGTCCCTTTGCAACGCAGCAGGGGTAGCACCTCTACCTCAGCTGGGGGCCAACCTTGGTCTCCATAAAGAGGATGCGAGGGGGCCCATTGGGGTCGAAGGTTTCAGAAGTCTGGGTCCTGGGACTGATGGTGGTGGTGGTGGTGGAGGAGAAAAAGGTAAGGGTCGGCTGTTCCAAGGGACACAAACCAACAGTGTCCCAGTCCAGGCGGAGACTAGGGAGTCCTCAAAATCCTCGGCCACTTTCACAGCTTCCAGGGTGTCGGGGTTGTGGCGCTGTATCCAGGCTTAGGTATTGGCGCCGACCACATGGCAGAACTGCTCCACAACCACTGCTTCCCCCATTTGCAGGTTGGTTTTCTTCTCGGAGGTCAGACAGTGTACCATGTGGTCACACAACCGCTCCGCAATCACCCTGGGGCGTCTCCGGGGATCTTAGGTACTCCCTGAACCGTACCCGGTGGGCCTCTGCCATAATGTTGAGGCAGTGGAGAATGGCCAGCTTGGTGGTGTGGCCTGGTAGGCTGTCTGAGCCTCCCCGACCAGGCAGAGTCCCAGCTGGCTTGCCCAGAACTCCCGCGGTCATGATGCGGTGGTAGCCAGCCACTCAAACATAACCAGGTATGCCTCTGGGTCATCCTCCACCGACATCGTCAGTGGCGATATTCCTGGTGTTGCGGAAGGGACTGGTGCTGTGGAAAATGCCAGCCCTACCCATTCAATGAGCGCAGTGTAGCACTCCTCCCTCCTTCTCTCCTCTGTGTTCCGTCTGCTCTCCAGCACCTCCAGCAGCTCCACCAATGCATTGCAATCCATGTCCCGTGTCTGACACCACGTGTGACAAGGTAGCTGAGTGGATACAAGTGTAGAGGTGATGCAGTGCAAGAATGAAACAGACAGAAACTGTAATCCAGTTTGGTAGGTGCTTTGTTTATTTTTATCCAGGTCTGGCGAGCAGGGAATAAACCCCAGAAATACACAACAATGTGTAGTGCATGGAGGAAAACAATAACGGGTTGCAGTCCAACAATAAACACAAATTATCCTTCCTACAATAATACCAACATGGTCACCAGTCCTGGGTGCATGCAGTAGTGCTCGTGGTGGGTAATAACAGTTTTATTTTGTGACAGCGGTGCAGTGTTGTTCTGGGTTTGTGCTGGCCCAAGGCAACAGCTCCAGATACACGTTAGTCGTCTGGTGGTTCACAAACAAGACAATTGCTAACAACACGAAAAAAAAAAAAACACTCACAATTGCAATTAAATTTTCACTGGGGTCTCTCACAGTCCTTCTAGTTTCAGATTACAAAACCAAGCAAAGAAACAGATTATAATTCTACGGCCACTTTTATGCTGTCACGCATGACCCCTTGATAAACGAGTGCAGCTGTCTCTATAATCTGCAGCTGCTACGTCATTTCCCTTCCGGGTCAATACGTTCCTGCAACAGAGTCTCATCTTCTTGCAGACTGACTGACTTCCCGACCCTGGGAAAGAACTGTCAGGCCAGCCGTCCAAAGGAACATATTATGTAGACTTCAAAGTTTCTTTCTAAAGTTTGCTCTGATTTTTTTTCCTGAAGAGAAAAAAATAAAAAATATTATAAAACTTAATTTCAGATAGTTGAAGTTAGTTTTATAGCGTTACAATTGTTCATTCCTTATTTATTTATTTATATTTTAATGTGTTAATCAGGTCCCCCCTGACTTGTATAATATGTTAGAACTGTTACTGCCTACTGTAAACTAAACTGCATGTTGTTGTAAAAACTCAATTTCACAAATCACAAACTGTTTTCTCAGAACACCTAACACCTTCTGATTGTCAGCTTGTGGCACACTTCTATGTAAATAAATTCTCCCTCAATAACTATAAACATGGTTGAGTGACATTTATTTACACAAATATAGTAATGTTCAGAAGACAAAATGGGTAGAGAGGTCGGGAAATTATGCTGAGAGCGATTCCCCAGCTATTCAGTATAAAACCAACATTTTCAATATATTTGCATAACACAAGTATGCAAACATTGTGGTTCAGACAACATCTTGTACAGTATGTCAACTGTAGTGGTTTTAGTGATTGAAGCTAAATGCAAATAATTGGGATGTGCACACAATGATAGTGGCGAATATTCATTTCCTATACATACACTATCTGTTTACACTGCTGTGCAATGTAAACGGCTGCACTAAAAAAAAAAAGAGAGATATTACACTTTAGAGACACTTTATATACTCAAACCACAACATAACCACAAGACACAAAGCAACCCTGTAATCATTCACTCAAGAATCATAAAGGGCATTATTGTTCCACCCTACTAGATCCACAGTCAAATTATACAATTCCCTTGAACTATAAAACCTTGATCTCTAGTTCTGCCAGTTTTACAATCTGAAAAGCTAGTATGATCTCCCACAATTATAAAGATAACAATTTCTTGAGAGTAACTGACAAACATCTGGCACTGTATTTTGAGCACAGTATGTACAGCGTGATTACAGTTATGGTCCGTGATCTCCTATTTATCTGGATGAGACACTGGGCTCAAAATTATTGTATAAGCTATTATATAACAACCAGACCCCACTTTTCTACTGTTATCTATGGAGGTCAGCCAATCTGGTATTACTCAATAACAGAATAGCAAATAAACCATGTTTCAGATGACACTATTTTATAAATCTGTTCTAAAATCACTACCTGCTGATGAAATGCTTTACACTGACATTCAAGTCTTGCTTTTCAAACTCTTTCAGTGGAGTTGTTATCTCTTTCAGTGGACTACAATGATTATTTCAGACAAACAAATGTACAGTAAATAACTTTAAAACGTGTTTGTATGATAGTGATAACACCATGTAACAATTTATTTATTTATTTTTTTTGTTCCTGGGTAGTAAGTGTTATTTCCTAATTGCTTATGCCTCAAAAGTGTAGAAAATGGCTATTATTCCCCACAAACTTTGCTTTTGTGACCAGGACAGTGATATTTCAAAATATCACTATTTCCAGTGGGAGAACGGGCAAATGTGTGTCTTTTCGTTCACATAAAGTCAGAAAAAAACAACATATGAATCCAAATTAACATGTATTTATACTAAAGTAATACAAAAATGACTACAAAAGATTTAGAAGTGAGTAGTTTTTCGAGATTTACGATTATATCACTGTCCTGGTCACAAAAGCAAAGTTTGTGGGGAATAATAGCCATTTTCTATACTTTTGAGGCATAAGCAATTAGGAAATAACACTTACTACCCAGGAACAAAAATTGTGTTACATAGTGTAATGGTAATGTTATGGCATGTTACAAGGTAATACTGTAAGTGAAGTCAGTAAAGCCTGAGGTCGAGGGCATTTTAAAGTAGGGAGTTCAATTACTACAGTTCTTTGTGCCATTACAGTATGCATTAATTAGAATTTTTTTCTTTTATACTTGATATTCATAAAACGGTTCTAGACTGTTGTTGGTTTATTTGTTATCCTACTAGTAAAGATCCAAGAATATCAAACTTCAATTAGTCAAAACAAATCAAACTAATTAGTCAAAACAGACTATTTAAAAAAGCATTGAAAATGGCACATTATTTCCTAAGTTCAAAAACACAGATATCCCTGCAATTACAACAACTGGCCACTTGGTGGCACATAAAGCGTCTTTGTACCTTCGAACTACCCCCTTTTATATCAACATATTAAATTCCACCAGTTCCATTATTACTAACTTGTTCTGATAATAGTTGTAGACCTGTTTCCTTCTCCTTTTAAATAATTAAACTAAATTAAAGAAACATCTAAAATGATACTAAATAACAAATTAAACATAATTCCTCCACATTTCAAGTGTACAGGTCTGCTCATTAAATGCAATTGCCAATGCATTTGTAATAGCAACAAAGTGACTAGATATTTAATTATCACCTTATTACAGAAGAATAGGTTTCATTATTAATTTCAAATTATTTATGTTCCCTAAAATCCTGAACTTGGTTGTGGATGATCACATACACAGTTATCCTTTCGTATGGGCAATGACTCAACAAAGCTCACACACTGCTGTGCTCTTAGCATTTTAAGGCAAATCCTATGTAAGTGACCATACACTTAATAAGTTCTTGTATTTGACTTTACTCTTATATGTGTCCATATTCACATTTTTTGTAATTGCTCCTATTTGAAATCATTCTCATCCATTCATCATACTAACTATGTGCTCATACTGGACTTTACTTGTATAAGCAAATATTTTTACTATAAATTAACTGCTCTTAGTCGAACCTGCTCTTACATGTAATTGTTTGCTCTTATTTGAACTTGATCATTTGCTACTGATTTTATTGTACTTTACGACTGCTCTTATCTGTAAGGTGATATATTTGGAAATGTGATACTCTACAATGTAATATTTTGTAATATGATACTTTGTACTGTGATCTTTTGTAACAATTGTAAGTCGTCCTGGATAAGGATGTCTGCTAAGAAATAAATAAATAAATAATAAACAGACAGCGAGCAAGAATATTGAAACACACAGGTTGGAGGGAGGTAGTACAAATGTTTATACTTATTTCCCTTAATATTGACAAACTAGATGTATGTGTTCTTGAGAGTATGTGAAAAATGCTACTTAAAAAAATGAAGGGTCATAATCTCACAGATCACTTATTTAATTTATTTAACTTGGTACAAATCCATCGGATTGCTGTGAAATTACTGCTATGCTAATTAACACAGCCCTTAAGAATATTAGATATATTAGACTATTTAGATATATTACAACTTTAAAAATTCTTGTAAGTTTGTATTTATACAGGACTTTTTATTTTTTTTTTTTACTTCTAATCAGTAAGCAAATAAATAGTAGGGGCAACATTGAGCCAAGGCACTTTTCTCTTTCTGCTCAGCTGGGGCTCTGGTCTCCATCAGTCTCAGTTCCCAAGAGTCTTTCCACCTTCCCTTATCTCTCTCCCTGCTTCCCAGGGAGACCTTGTTTTTACAGCCAGTGGAGCGAGCCTGCAGACAAGGAGCATTGCTCAGTACCTACCTGCCCTTTGCCACTACTATCAGAAGTTTGGATTTTTTAGCTGGGGTCGTATAGAGACCACATCCATTTTTGTACAAGTGTACTTAGCTTGGGCTCTAACACTAACCAGCTGCAGATGTTACAATGTACAGAGAATAGCAGACGCAAACTCACTTCATAAAACAAGGGCCTAATGACTCCCACTGATGCTTTACTAAAATCCATGTTTTGATGTTCAATTCTCTGTTTATGTCTGCTTGGTTTAAATGTTATTGATGTTGCTTTCACATTGTCCATCATCCCCTTTAGCTAAAAATGTAATATAGAGCAGACACAGTCCCTAACATGAGTGGCTGATTATTTTGTTATGCAAATAGAATCCCTGAAAAACTCTGTCATGCCAAGCTGCATATCAATGGTGCAAGTCAGTTTCAGTCACAATGGGCACTTTGAATGAGGGCTGATTCTACAGGCACCTCCTAAATTATTGGCACCCTTGATAAAGATGAGCAAAAAAGGCTGAATAAAATAAACAACATAGGTAATGAGCTATATTTTATACTCAAAAATATGGGGAAACTATATTATTTTATTCTAATACAATTGCTCAGAGAAAACATTTATTTTTAACAAGTAATATTTTTTTTCTCAAAAAGATAGGTGTCAAAATTATTGGCACCCTTAAAGATTCTTATAAATAAAATCAAACTAAATTAAATCTGCATTAACAGTCTACTTTTTTTAAGGACATCTCAGTCTTAAGGAACTGTATTGTGGCCTTTAATGGCTTCCTGTTTCACTGGAGTATAAAAATGAGGTAACACACATGTAAAATCCATTTGTCATTCATCACCGTGGGGAAAGGCAAAGAACTCACAAATGACAAGATACAAATGGTTGTTGACCATAAATCAGGCAATGGGTACAAAAAAATAGCTAAAAGCCTAAATATACCACTTCCCACTATAAGGGCAATAATTAAGAAGTTCAAAACAGTGGAACAGTGGTAAGTCTACCTGGTAGAGGACGCAAGGGCATCTTGCCCCCTCGCATAGTGAGGAAGATGGTTCGGGAGGCAAAAAAGAATCCAAGGGCCAGTTGGAGAATTACAGAACTTGGTTGCATCTTGGGGTCACCAAGTCTCCAAATCTACAATTAGACGCCACCTCCATTGGAAGGGTTGCCAGAAAAAAGCCTTTATTGAGAGCAACCAACAAATGTAAGCACCTCGAGTTTGCTAAACGGCATTGACACTTGGATTGGAACCAGGTGCTCTGGTCAGATGAGATGAAAATAGAGCTCTTTGGCCACGCACACAAGCGGTGGGTTTGGTGTTGAAAGGATGTGTATGCAGAAAAGAACCTCATACCTACTGTAAAATATGGTGGTGGATCTTTGATTTTATGGGGCCCTTGTTAAGGTCAACGGCATCATGAACTTTACCAAGTACCAGGAGATTTTAGCCAAAAACCTGGTTGCCTCTTATAGGAGGCTGAAACTTGGCCGCAAGTGGATCTTCCAGCAAGACAATGACCCCAAGCACACATCAAAATCCACAAAGAAATGGTTAATTGACCACAAAATCAACATTTTGCAAAGGCCATCTCAGTCTCCGGACTTGAATTCCATTGAAAACCTGTGGTTTGAATTGAAGAGGGGAGTCCATAAGCACAGACCGAAGGATATCAAGGATGTAGAAAGATTCTATATGGAGGAATGGTCTAAGATCCTTTTCCAATGTGTTCTCAAATCTCATAAAAAATTATAAAAAAAGGCTCAGTGCCGTTATCCTTGCAAGGGGAGGGTGCACAAAGTACTGAAAACAAAGGTGCCAGTAATTGTGTTATTTTTTTGGGAAATAAATTAGTTTGAGAAATGTGTAATTTTGGTTGATTCTCTGGAGTAATTAATAAAGTACAATATATTACACATGTTGGAAAATTACATTATAGCTCAGTACCTGTGTTGTTTATTTTACACAGCCTTTTTTATTCATCTTTATCAAGGGTGCTAATAATTTTGGAGGTGCGTGTACATCCAAGAATGCACACATTTCTGATACTTTACAGCCAACTGATGACTTATGTAGCCTTTGCTGCCCCCCCCCCCCCCCCTTTCTAAAGGCTATTAAGGAGAGCTCTCACCATCAGATGAATTTAAACAATTTGCAGATTGTACAACCTATATGTTTGGACCTAGAGGAAACAAAAAGGTGCCAGTATAGCAATAACGGTGATGCTTGCCTTTATGATGTAAGTAATGCTGCTTTGCAAATACAGACTATACATTCAGAATAAGAAAAACTTCACCTTTAGTTAGACGTTAGCACTTTGAAGACCTTCTGAAGCAGTAATACATTCTTCCTTTCAATTCAAGAACAAGGTGGCAAATACATGACCTTACATCACCACTTCTGCTGCAAAGTTAATTACCACACAACTCCACCACAATTGCCTCGTATCTCCTTTTCAGCTTAATGGAGTATCATAGTATGCAGTGATTTAACTACTGGCAAACAAGCTTTATAATTTATAAGATTTCTATAAAAAGGTCTCAGTAGATCAGTAGATTCCATCTCCTGGCAGAACTATCCTGATTGTCTCAGGGCATTCATAAAAAGTAGTCAGGTTTTTTTTTTATTTATTTCTACATCCAAGTAGCATCAGTTTAATATGAACTCTTACTGTATTTTTAATTTTAAGCAGCATTTGCAAAAATATAATCAAGTTCATTTTGCACTGCATAAAATGAAGAGTTTTAAACTAAAATATCCACTTAATAATAAAGACAGCATATTTACAAGATGAAGTAGCCAGAACAATCTTAGCTGTGTGGTCTGGAATACTTGTGTATCCATAACCATCAATATGAAGAACACCAGCACACTAAGGCTTAATACTAATGTACTTACAAATTCTTGTCCAGAGTGTGTCTGTCCCAAAATGTAATTTACCAGATGGTTAAATAAACATCATGGCCAGATTTGTGTTAGAAAATAAAGAATTACAGCTTGTCTGAAGTGAATCTGGCACTCAAATAAATGCTAATTGTTTTCTAATGTTTCAGTTCCACTTTGTGGGCTCATTCCCATTCAACTTCCAGACATTGGATTAATGGAATACCAATTACCGCACATGCACACAAGATTAAAAAAAAAATATCCTAAACTACTGTATGACATCCTTTGCTTTGTAGTCAATTGAGTGATGTAAAGTAAGGACTTCACAACCTAGTCTGGGATTTTGTATTTAATACAGTATTACAAGTAATGTATTTGATGATGTTTTGCAAATGTACAAATATCCAAATACTTCACTTTATTTTGAATGAATATTTGAACATGAAAACACCATGTTTGTCCCAGAACTAATAATACTATATACGTGTCATATGTTGGATAATACACCTAGGCCTATGCATTATAAATACAGTACATATAAAGGCAATCAATTTTTTATGTCATTTTATATAAGAAAAATATATAAATCTATACCTTTTACTGAGTTTCCTGTTTTCTGTCCACCACTGGCAGAAATTGTTTTTTTTATCCCCAGTACATAATTGGCCCTGTAAAGCTGCGGTGTTGAAGATCTACCACCAGCTGCCAAAAAAGCATGGACTGCCTTTGATGAATGGGAGACTGCACAGTCCATGGTGGTGAAGGCCTTGATGATGAAGTGCAGCAGTATATAACACAGAAGGCCACAATGAAATATTAACAGGATTTGTTGAACTGATGGAAGGAACACAGTAATATGCACCCCAATGGATCATGTTGGCCAGATGTGTGCAATGTATTCCAGCCAGCAGCAGTAGCACAGAGATGAACTTCAGTGAAGCTGGAAGGGCGATTGACCAGCGGACTGTCCTCAATCCTCAAATGTCGACTGTTCTTTTCTTAAATTACATTTTATAATATATTATAAATATAAATATAAATATATATAATATCATTTTTCATTATTGTTATTATTTCAGTTTGTTTTCTGTTAAGAAGGATTTAATAACTTTATCTATACAATCCAACTTGCCCAAGGCTAAAATTAGATTTACAATGCATCAGTTACGTTTTTCAGATTATTTCATTGTTGAAAGAAGAAAACGGACACTGCATGACCACTAGTTTGGGTAAGAAATCATATTGTTATTAAAAGCCACACTTGTGGTATAATATTTTTGTTGAAGATTAACTTTGCTGCTTGGGGATGTATAGGCTAGTCAAAACTAATGATTATGTGGATTCAAGTGCATCATATGTTAATTTATGCCTATTTCATGGTAACAAGAACATAGAATGGGCCTTAGTTTGATGTGCATATGTTGAGGATTATTATATTTGGGGAGGTTTCTGGTTCAGGCTGCTGAATGAAGACAACTCAACACTCGGGACAGGCTTTAAAATTAGATCCAGGCAGACCACATATTTCTACCAAGTATGAAGCCATGGTGGCCATCTTAGGTCACAGGTCAGTTTCCAAAACGCTGAAAATATGAAGTTACCAGCTGAAATGGTTTATGAGATACTAGCATTAGTAGGTGCGGTGGCAGATTTGCAAACTCATAAAAGCTCTCCTCATGAGATTCTCAAGAAGAAGATGATTCATATGTGTAACTGAACATGCTGCCTAGGCGTGCTTAATGATTCTATCTTATTTTCATTAATTGTGAATTCTAATTGTGCTTAAAATAGAGCTGAAAAGGCACTTCAGATTCTGGGGAAAACAATCATATGTGATGCTTCCAAGTTTGCATTCAATAAATTATTCTGCAGCCTTCTTCACCTCTTTTTGTAAAGAGAGTCAGTGTGCTACAAGAGACATTATAAATCCACAATACCCACAATCAGACGTCCAGGCACCTTTACCTTATGTTCTTTTTAAATCGTCACAATAATAAAAAATATCCAAACCAGGTGTAAAGCACAGATTGTTCAACTTCAAGATGAAAGCATTTGTTTCATTTAAAAGAACAAACTATTTTTTTCAGTTTATTAAGATACACTATTATTTCAGTAGAGGCAGTGGGGGGGGGGGGGGGGGGGGGGGGGGGGGCGACTTTCTTTATCATCTTGCATCATCCAAAGTTTCAATATAAAATCTGAAATACCCATGAAATTACCATTTTTGAGTGGAATATAATTAGATTTCATGACCCAAACTAATTTACAAAGCCCCTCTGTCATTTGCATATGATAAGAAATATACACTGCTGTGCAAAAGTCTTAGACATGTTATATTTTTCTATTCTAAAAGGCTAAAATATGCACAAGAACACAGAAATTGGGCTATAGAACAATGGTCAAAGGTGCTTTGAACTGCTGATGGATGGACAACAACACCTGTGCCTTCTACCAGTTCTGTTGTCAAGTCAGGGTTGTTATAACAGCAGAAAACACTAGTGGAGGCTTTGAGTAAATTGTTGATGCTCATAATGCAACATGTCTAAGACTTTTGCACAGCAGTGTAATTCAAAAGATGTTGATGAATTCTAAGCCAACTGGTTGGTTTCATCATTATAAGGGGGATGGTAAGCACTAAAACATTTTACAACAATAACGTGAACAACTCCATCATTATCATTAGGTATAATTTAACACAATGACATCATATAAATCTAATGATCGATCTTAATGAAAGTCTGTTGTACTATACATATGGAAAGAATGTGCACCAAAGACCTGGTCTTATAAATGCAGTAAATGAAAAGTATTAAGTTCGCTAGATGAAGTAATAGCAGATGTGACTATAGCTCAACGTTTCCCTCTACTGGGCAAAATATAATACTGCCCTTTAAAAATAATGAAAAACACAGACACTATGTTTCTGGTTAGAAAGCTCAAATGTAGCATTATATGACCTAAAGCTTATTACTCATAAAATTCCTGGCAACTAGCTATATCTAGCTTACCGCCAATGTAGCTTGGTAATGTATTGTTACTACATCTTCCAATTGAAAGCCGAGCATTTATATTCCTGTTGGAAAATGAAGAGCATGTTTAATTCTAGTTGACTTTTTTTCAATAACTTTTTAAACGTAATGGAGCTCTGGCTATTCTGAATGATATACATCACTGGCACTCTTCAATCAAGAATGCAATATAAAATACTGTAACATAACATTTCGTTCAACCTTAATACAGTACTGAGTGTCTGTGGTGCCAGTCTTTTGACAATGCATGAAAAAAAAGGGGGCAAGTGTCTGTGTAGATAAAATATAAGTAAACTTTGACTTTTCTTTTTGTTTTCTTCTTTTGTTAATCTTGGATCCTAGACGTGTGCACATCACATTGTAACCAGGACTTGACAGTTCTTCCTCCACCAAATGTCAGATTTGACAGAGTTCAGGCAAGTATGGCATGCCATTGAAAGTATGCAGGGGTGGAAATAAGACTCCTATTGCATAGCAGTTGCACACGTTCCAGGTTTTTATTCAAACTTGAGCCACCGTATAGACGTAACAAGGTCTTAAACGCAGGTTTCGAGACAGACGCTTAATGTTCAATCAGAGTGCATCAACAATGAAGCCAGGGGTGCACTGACTGATAAAACCAAATGTATAGCTATATTCAGAGACAACCTAGTTGTACACACTGAAATGACCTGTGAATCGCATTGATAAAAATGCATAGCCCCTTATCTCGGACACAAAGTTGTATAATAAACATATGTTGTATGTTTTCATTAAACAGAAGTGTCGTGTTAGTGTAAATTCGTTCTATTTAATTTTAGTTATTAAAGAAACATAAATAACATCGCACATACCGTAATAGTAATACTCTATTTTGTCCAACATTTTCCGCCAGCTGGTTTGAAAACTCGTGACGTAGTTTTGGTATAAGGACCCCGAGCACTCCACGCTGCCATAGAAACAGAGACCACCAAGTTATGCAATTTTCAGTTTGGCTTTCGAATGTTTTTTTCTGTTTAATGTGCTTTCTTACCGGTTTGCTGCAATATATAAATGATAATTACAGTAAAAACTACAATATGTACATTATTTTAGACAATATGCCTTTAGATTAAATACGTTTAAAAATGCATGATATAGAAAATGCATTATTTGTTCATTTATATTCATGCTATTGACATGTTCTTAATGTCTTGACGATTGTTTACAACTTTTATTCGGGTGGTTTGCTAGTCACTCCAGGCTTAGAGAAAGACCCCAAAATGGTTGTCCTTGGTGAAACTGAAAACCTGTGAAGGTGAGATGTTCTTTTTGCTTTAAGTTCTGCGTTTGAATGATTTAACTCAAGAAAACAGAGGACTAGTAAATAGTTTAATCTTGTATTGACTGAGAGGTTTTGCCTGTAAGATAAACTTACCACATTTGAAACGATATTCAGGAATATGTTTTATTTAACCTGATCTAGAACACCGCTTGTTTAGTGTCATTATGAATAGTAATAATATTCACGAGCCTGTACGTTTTCGATACATTGCTTTGTGTTATTTGATCGTATAATTCTGTATAATTGAATACAGATTATAAGTTACTCCTAGTAATTTGTCAGAATTTTTTTTTTTTTTTTTTTTTTTTTTAATTATTATTATTATTTTTTTTCATGGTGTCCAGTGACCCCAACAGGTTTTCAATGGGGTTGTTTTAATTGTGACGCAAGCATTAATTAACACTGCGTTCGTGAGATATTTTGCGTCAAACTCTAAATCCGGAATAGAGTAAAATTAAAATGATTTATAACACATTAAATATTGATGGAATTGGGCTCTACCGGAACAAAAGGGCCTTGAGTGACTTCCGGCCCATATATATATATATATATATATATATATATATAATATAAATATGTTTATGTACCGATGGGAACACTAGATCAAATAAAGAAGGCGAGGTTCAGCAGTAGAGTTTGTTTTTGTTTTTTTTGGTTTGTTTGTTTTTAATAGTGTTTATCAGTGCTGTACAGACATTCTATGTCGTTATCCGTTTAGTTTCTCTGAGATACGACCAGCTATTAACGTATTCTCATGTTGTTGATCATTGATTAACATTCCAGTTTTGTGGATATTGCCGAGTGGATGAAAAATACACATGTTGTGTTTGAATTGAAAGTGATGGTCATAAGGAGTCAAATGGGTCAAAGTTAAAATATATTTTCTTCTAGAGGAAATACCATTTTTTGACATCACTACTGTGGTATTATCTTTTTTTTTTTTTTTTTTTTTAAAGGTACAGTTGCAGCCATACTATGGGTCTGGAAAGCATTTGGAAAAACTACAAAGTGTTGATTGTAATGGGATCAGGTCTTGGACTAGTACACTGGGGTTGGTACAGCATCAAGACAAATCCAATCTTCCACAAGAAGGGCGACAGTTCCATTCCAGAACCTGGCATTGTAACATATGTTGCACAGCAGGACAGTCAACCAAAGGGAAATCAATAATTAGGTTTCTGATCTTAGGTACTGGGCTGTCAATTCTTATTGTATGAATTGCCATGTATTCACACAACTCAGCTGAGAAATCTGATGTGATAGTTTTCTTAAAAAAAAAAAAAAGAGGAAAAGGTGTCTTTTTTAATTAGCAATTGCCTACATGGTTTATAGATTTGTCAGATGCACTTGCACCCCAACTAGTTTGGCTAGATAGGCATATATTTTGGACTTCTGTGAGATCAACTACATTGTCCTTTTATGCCACTTTAATTTTAATACGTAGGTATAGGGGCTGATCTGTATGCACTAATCAGATTACATTTCATAATTACTGTAATCTGTTTTGTAAAATATATTTTTTGCATTTAATAATGACCACATCCAAACCCATTTTTTTTTTTTTTTTTTTTTTACAAATTGTAAATATAAAATAAAATTGCATTTTATAGAGCTTTTATTATTTTAATACATTTTCAAAGTTAATATATGTAATTGTTGCTGCTTAGAAACCATTTTGTTTTGGTAGAATATTTTGTTATGATAAAATCTACATTCGTGTACCAGTAATATCAAGCCCTAACTTTTTGCTTGCAGTTTTGAACAAACGCAGACACTCAGCATTTAAGTATAATAGTTCTTCAGGAAAATGATCATTATTGGACACTCCCTCCATTTAAGTATGCAAATAGCTCTATTATTAAGTTAACTTATTGCATCTGCGCTAATCTCATAACCCTTAACGGGAGCCGTTGTTTACTTAGTTTGTCCCTCTCTCTTGCAACATGCATTCGTTACAAAAAATTAGATTAAAAAAAAAAAACATAGTTTAATGATTATATTGCACCATGTGTCTTTCTTCATATGTGTCAGGATGTATCTCATAAAACAATCTCCCTATATCTATCTGTAAATATATGCATATAATTGTCTGTTTTTTGTTTGTCTTTGTGATATGTGTTCTTTTGAATATATTGCAGGTCTAAATTGAGAATTGTATATACAAAGTTGGAAGACTCATAAGGTCAATAAAAATGAAGAACAGAAGTTGGTTACGGAAAAACTGGCTCCTTGTTGCAGGACTTTCCTTTCTTGGCATTCACCTGGGCACACACCTAATGCAGAAGGCTGTGAAAAGCTCAACTAAAACAAACCTGGAATCAAAACAGAAAAATGTCATCGACTGATTAAGCTAAATCGGCATGTCAAGCGCCATTAATTAATTTTGAGTTTTATTTATAGAGAAGTTTTGAAAAGTCATTCATAAGGTAATTCTGTACCGTCAAACCTTCCATTGTAGGTTCAGTTTCCCAATGGAAATACAATAAACTTTCTATGATTTTAAACACCAAATACCTTCTTTTTTTTAAGTGTTAATGCTATGTGAAAGATGTCTCGCCTTGCACCCAAAAAGCCATCACTTTGTAGTGATGGACCTTTAACAGATGGAGAAGTGTGTCAAAAACTATCTGTATTTAGAGAGATCCTCAAATCCTGTTATGGTCCTTGTGGCAGACTGAAGCTCATACATAACAACCGGGGAGGTCGTGTTCAGACCACTTCATCATCTGCAGTTTTGCTGAATGGGGTTCCTTTGTCCCATCCAATGCTGAAGCTGCTGGCTGCATCTGTTATGAACCATGTGTCTCGATTTAGCGATTCTGGTTTGTTTGCGGCAATCCTTGGCTGCACCTTGATTGAAAATACCCAGAGGTTAAATATGGCGAGCAGTTCAGTTATTAAAATATACAGACAACTTTTAAGCTTAAGTATTGCCTATTTAAACAGCGAGGACTGTAGCTGCAGAGTGAAAGTTGATTTCAGAAGCAGCCAGACTCTATTGGCGCTCGCACGCACAGTGATAGCTAGCAAGCCAGCTTGCATGCTCACCTTTAAAGAGAGAGAATACATAAGTTCAATGGTGTTGAAGGCTTTCTTACGCACAGTTCCATGTACAGTGGGACCTAATGCGTGTTTAGGGAAGATGGTCGTAGTTCCTATTGAGGGAAACATAGCACAGGACACTACTGTACTCACTGGTTTACTTGTAGAAATGCCAGAGGCACTGCCACTGTCCAACACAAAGAGACTTTCTTCGAGTTGCATTAATGTGGCAGTCTTCAATGTTTCAATGTCTGGGGATCTTCCTGATGCTGCTGATGGAACCGTCGAAATAAGCTGTACTGTGTCCCCAGAAGCAGCCATTCTGGAGCAGCTACTTAGAGTGGGCAAGCAGATGGTCAGCGAGCATGTAGGCCTTTTGGTGTGTCAGAAGGTGGTTCATCCTGTGTTGAAACAGTACCTGCAAGAACAACATGTGATTGTTGTAGACCGATTAGGAGCTGCCCTGATGGAGCCACTGGTCCAAATGACAGGTAAATAATTACTTGATAGCAAGCAAAATAAATAAATAAATAAGAGGTGACGTTGCACATAGTGGCTTGCAGATTAATCCATGCTCAGTGCATTATATAGGCCACAATCTAAGTTTTGACAATGTGGCCTATGTAATGCACTGTGGTCCAATGTTTTATTTGAGAAACCCACTGTCATTCCTCATCAGTGCTGCTTTTTATTATTCCATTATAGTTAGCCTCCTAGAAAAAACTAAATTGCACCAATATGAAACTGTAGTTTGATTTTAGACTAGGATATAGTATTGTATATGTAGGACTGCTGATTTTCTGTGTTTTGCCTGGACTTTTCTACTCCTTTAAAAATTTAATTGAAGCCATTTGTGTATCTCAATAACAACTGAGAAACACGTAAATAATAAAAATAATTTTTTCTGTGAAACAACTTGTAACGGGGGAGGTCTGTGCTGACTTTGGCGTATACGTGGTACTGCAGGAAGGGGGTAGCGGCCTCGTAGATCCGCCTGTCAGTCATGGCAGTGACACGGAGAGGTGGGGAAGAGTGTGTGTTGGCTTTCCCTCTCTGAGAGGCGGGCCTGGGGGGATTGCTGACTTTATAAAATAATGTTCTGGTGTTCCCTCAGCCTGCCCCTCTAAGACAAAACGAGCAAGCTGGCGGAAGCTCTGCTGCCAGACCGAGCACGGCCAGAGAAGAACGAGCGAAATAAAGAATTAATTAATAAGAGCAAGAAAAGGAATTTTTAGGAGCAGGGAACAACTTGGGCAGAACCCCGAACAGTACGTTCAGGTTGAGGGAACGGATGAGCGCAGGACGGAGACCCAGGCCGTGCGGATAGCGACGGTTGGGGTAACGCTGCCTATTGCAGCACCTTTATTTTGTAGTTTTATTACTGTGTTTTATTTTCCCTTTTTTCTTTTGCCTTTGGTTTGTTGATTATTCTTTTGTGCACCTGCGAGTGTGCCTGCGTCTGAACTGTTACCGAAAGTGGTATTCCTGTGTCCTGTCTACCATCGCTGGTAGTCAGGCCACAGACAACAGCGCCCTCTGCAAGCTAAAATAAATCATTGAAAAGGTATTTTCCAAATACACTTTTCTGTCTCCCGTGTCAGTGAATATCCACACCCCTCTACACAACTAAATGGGCTTTTAAATCACAAGTCATACTTTCATTTAAAAGCAGAACTGACTCATCTTTATTAATGTAACAGTTACATCTAACGATTGTAATGGTGTGTCCAGGATAAAATACTTTATTTTATCTTTCATAAAGATCATTCTCTTAATAAACATCTTGCAATCTCGTTTCTATATTCTGCTTGTAAATGAAAAATTTAAGTCTTGGCCAATTTAAAAGCCCATTTAGTTGTTTTACAGAAAGAAAAAAAAATGTGTACATGTTACTATTAACACGTTTATCAGCTGTGATTGAATGCATGAATGGCTTAACAGGTAGTCTTAAAGGAGAATATACAGTAAGCCGTTGTTTAAATGTATACACACATTCTTGTTTATTTCAATACATATGTGTTTTGTTTTTTAAACTAGAGAATATTTCATTGGCTTAACTGAGTTTTAACTTTTTTTTTTTTTTTTAACACATAGGTGCACAGGCTGTAGCTTCATATCAATCCTCTGTTCCTTCCAACTGCTATGGGCTGCTGAAGGACGTTTGTGTTGTGAGTTTTGGGTCTAAAGAGTTGCTCCATTTAATTCCTGGTGAGGATTCAACAGTCTGCAGCTTGGTGCTCTGTAACAGGAATGAGACCACATTGAGTGAACTCAAGGTATGCTTCTTTCTAATTCAACATAGTATTAAAGATGACTTGCACAACTTTTCATTTAACAATAAAAAAGATGGGTGTCTAAAAGAGCATTTTCTCCCTGACATACATTGTGGGACTATTCGGAAGGAAATAATTTTCAAGGAAATAATCCTTTTGCAATAAACATCTTTTTTTCACCTCATAATTCTTTAAAATTAAGCTTTTTTTAAAATGGTGTTAAAAAATAAACTTTGATTGCATGTGTGCTTTAGTGTGGCATTTTTTATGCTATAATGTGGTATTGCTCAAAATAAATTATTTTGTCTTTAATGGTAAAGAATTACTCAAGTATTAATCACACAGGCATTGGCAGAAATAATGTGCGGTTCATTTTATTTGTTGCCTTAATGCCATCTGCAAGATTAAATGTTTCCATGGTACAAATATATTCCTACCTATGACCTATTGACAAGACTGAAACACAGCTGTTGTGGTAGGATTTTGATTGCATTCAGCTCAAAATGATCACTACCTAATTGATTTAAGATATTAATGTGATAGACGGTGTGTTTGTTTTGTAGAATATATATTTTTTAAAATCCAGAATTATTTTTGCAGAAGAAGAACTTTTTGGCCATGGGTACAAATGTGTATTTCTCATAAATGTGAGGGAAGGATCATTGTTCCCTCTTGACATTTAACTACTACTTATTATCAGGTGGCTGAGAGCAAAGTTGACTTTAGTTCCTCTGCCACAACATCAGTATTGCAGTCTTCAGGATTGTGTCAGATGACATTACATGCACAACTCTGGCCTTGCAGGTACAATTTTGCCCAAGGGCACAGCTCTGAGGACCACTGCGCTAGAGCAACAGCAAAGTGTAAAAATGTTGATAATGGACCAATGTAAATAGAGCTTTAAAGAAGAAGAAGAATCTAATAACAAGTACAATATTTTGTTACAGATTGCATGTCAGACTGCAGAGCATGTGCTAAGACTTTCACTCACAAAGCCATTTGCTCTACTTGGTGGCGGATGCACAGAAACACATTTAGCATCCTACATTAGAAGCAAGGTTTGTATCTGTGGAAAAGTCAAATTTGGGCATTCATTGTTTACTAGACGGGTAAATGTTTTAGGTGGCATGGACAGAAACAAACTGGGAGTCAGCTTTAATATTTATAATCAGTGTGTGAGAAACAAATTAATTGAATTATATTGCTTAATTGTTTGTTGGTCCTTTTGCAAAATGCTTGTATTTGTTAAACAATGTATTTCCTTGAAAATATTCAACCCAGATGAATAAATGGTCATACCACATTGATGAATGCAGAAAGTCAAAATATTTTTCATTAAGTTTTTTTTTAGATGTAATCCTTTTTGACTGAAACGGTTCTGGTTGAAATGTAAGGATCTAACTATGTACTAGACCTGAATATTATTTCAATCCATTCATTTTGTATCAATGCCGTACACGATTGTGGCAAAACAATGATTTTAAATGTTTGAAATAACTTGTTTTCCAGTGCACTAACAGGATTGATGATGTCCTGTCAGACCTTGCCTGCTCCTATACCGAGTACCAGCTGGCCGTTGACAGCTTTTGCCGCTCATTAGAGTCTCTTGCACGTTCCTTGGAGCACAATGGTGGTGAAAGTCTTGTAGATCTGTCCCATGGTCATCGGTGGTTCATTCAGGCCAGCAGTCCTCTTGATTCTCACTGGAGAGACTTGGTTAACAGGTGTGGCTGCGGGTTGTTTCAGAAACATCAGAGTCTGGACTGGGCTATTCTGGGTGATAAGTATCCCTCCCTTACTCCTGGAGCAGATCGCAGCCAGATTGAAGAAACTACTCCTCATCTTTTTGTATTGGACTCCTTTCCAGCAAAAATCAATGCTTTGCAGATAGCAGTCGAGACAGCGAATCTCATCTTGGATCTCAAATACATCATACAGGATGTTAATTAGCATTTTTTGTTAGTTATCTTTTTTTTTCAAATGACACTGCTGTTTTTGTTGTATGAAAATTTGTAAAACATTCAGGATTGCAAATAAATACAGTGTTGAAAAGCTGGTGTTTAGTAAGGCAAGTCATTGGAGGCTTAATTTTAATTCTCTTTTACCTGAAGAAACAACTCTGAACAAACTGTATTTGTGTTCATAGTTTAGCATTATAAACATTAATTTAACCAGCTGTGACAATTGGGTCTTCAAGTGTAACCTCTCCTTCATTTTACAAAGTCTAGGACTCTACAGTGCCTAGAACTTGGACAGCTCTGGTTGTGTATTTGTGATATACTAACTGAATCGTCCTAGTGTCTCGCCCGACGCCTCTGCATATTTAAGAAGTTACAATGCTCTCATTGTAACAATGTTGTTTTTCTTAGAATTGTGTGGTTCTTTTGCTTTACTGCTTTTTGCCACTAGATGTCGGCATAAACCATTTGCTTTATCACAGTACATTCAGCCTCCCAGGAGAAGTAAAAATATCCTAAATAAGCACCAGTCCCAATTAAATGAGAGGCATTTGAGACGACTTTAGTCACACACTTGTTTCTAATTGAAAAGAAAAATAATTAAACTGCATCACATTATAATTAAATGTTAAATACATAATTTATAATACAATTCAATATTTTTTCTTAATACAATTAAGCGCTGTTTTTTTATTGCTACATTAAATAAATGATAATGAAATGACATCATATCAAATGGGGAGGCACCTGTGACGTTGACACGCCAACTTTCTTTGCAACAGCAGCCTGAGAAACCATAGAAGCTTAGCTCCTGCAAGATTTCAACGTGGCTTATGCAAGTCACAGTGTAACCATGTACTCACTGCGCTGTGCTACGCAAACCTATCTTGTTCTGAAAAGCAATCTTTGTTCATCATTTGAAAATACTGTATCCCAACTAAATGACATAAAACATGTAAAAGTTTTTCATACAAACAGACAGACACCTTCATTGTACCTATGTTGTGGTAGCTTAACTAGGCCAAGTTTCAACTCAACTGAAGCAGATATTAACGTAAATGTAAGTGAGACAGCCAGGTATCAGGACTGTCTGAGACGGAAAGCCTGTTTTTACCCCCATTTTCTGGTACTTTAAATACCCTGTGCTGAATGTCCTTTGCAGGTTTCATCACAATAGGAAAAGTGTTTTCCTAAACATACAAACACTCTAAAGTGTGATAAATATTTACAAAGTGGCAGAAAATACTAAGTTAATTCTATTATTCCTATCAGTAGTTATATTAATCTGTCCTTGTGCAAAAGCCTTTGAAAAGTCTTTGTTTTATTGTTGTTTGTTGAGTGTCTCTTATTATCTACAAAAACATTGTTTTCTGTTTTACAAAGTAATTAATGACTATTTTGTCAGTTACAAAACAAATGGAAAACAAAAACATGCAAGACTAGAAGGAAGCCTAACTGTTTGTTTGCCACACAACTCCCCTATATTTTGGTCCTAAATCCCAGAATAAGACATAAAAACTGAGGACTTTCTTTACTGAAGTTATATCAGATACCATGCTGTGGTACGATTGCTGGGTGGATAGAGACTCGGAGATAGTAACTGCAGGTTTTAAGTTCTGGGGCGCATGTTTATTAAAACAAAAAGAAAACACAAAACAAAAAGGCAGAACAAAAGGTTTATACAAAAATAAAGATCAAAGATAAAGAGTCACGCTGAGCAATGTCTTCATTGACTTGAAAACAAAGAAAAGAACCATGACCTACCTACCTACCTACCTACCTTCCATCCATCCATCCATCCATCCATCCAGTCTCCCCTCTCCCAAGCAATTCCTCTTCAGAGAGCTGTCTAGCTCCTTTATATACCATGTGGCCAGGGTTGATTGACAATGATTCATTCAATCAACGCCTGGCCACATTTTCACATATCTATCTGTATCTAGCAAGGATAGGAATTAACACTATCCCTGCCAACCACCACCACAAACACATCCAAAACAACTAGGGCTGGAATCTTAACTGCCAGCCCTGCCATATCTAACACACACTTTTTCATATAATATTTACAAATTACATTTATTTAGACTCGCAGGGTTTCTGCTCTGCTACACATGCTTTGAACAGAAAATGCATGTTATGTTATAAAATGTATTTCTTTCAAAGATGCACATCTGAGACTAATGGAAGTGCAAAACAGATAAGATGTGTGGAACTATTTTGTTAGCTATGATTATTTTAACAGGAAAGGAACGTTTTTAAAGACTATTTCTATTTTCCTATTTAGACAGTGAGAAACTTGGCCACTAAAGGAATAGACACACTTTGAAGGCAAGTCCTCCTTCAAGTCTTATTGAAGTTCAGTCTATTGAGCTGTGCTTGGCAGAATTAAGTGTTATTAATTTCTTTGGAGTTGTTCATACAAGAAGATTTAGTGCTTTCACTCCATCATTTCTACATTGATGCTTCTGTGAAGTTGACTGGGTGAAGTAGAAACAATTACAGTAGAATGAAGGCACCAAATCCTATCGGACAAATAACAGTTGTTATTTTTTTTAAATTGAGAATCACAATCAACTCAGAAATATTTGTTATTACACCTTGATCTTATAAATGCCATGCAAATAGAACATTGGTGCTCCTGCTTTTCAGTACAGCTTGGATACAAGTTTAGCATCCCTTAGGACTGAGAGATAATTTAAAATCTTTTATTTAACATTATGTAATCACAGAAACTACAAAATGATATTGCACAAGTCTACCAGATCCCCTTAATAGTACTAGAGTATCTCGTATTAGCTTTCAAATTCGAAATGTCACATTGTCAATTGTTGTCAGTTTTTTGTTAAGTATATGGAAAACTACAAGACAGTTGTAATTCAATATGTTAATGTAACATTATTCAGCAGGTTCCATTGACTTTATGAAGCCAAGTTGGTTAATTATATAGGGTGATGTTAAACTTTTGGCCATAGCTGTACTAACATAATTTTAATATTGACTGTGTCATTGGAGTGTGAAATATATGCAATTTTATGTTCACTAATATAGCCATGTGAGATCTATGAAATGATGATAATACATATTAGGGAAGTGTTTCAGGAATTGTTGTTAGCTTTATGTACTTTAGGGTCAAAGGACAGCATACCAGTACTGACAGAGATTACTGACACGGCAAGTTTTCCACAACATCATTGACAAAACGAAAGCTTTCATACTTCAACAGCAAAAACATACTCAGGTAATAAAACATGATAAGCATTATAGCAAACAAAATGATTCCGTAAATTGTACCTGCATTTCCATTCGTTCTGTAGGTCTCAAATATGCAGTTTTAATAGAAACATGTTATAGCAAACATATATTTATTTTAAAACATTATACAGTGGCTCTCAAAAATCCCCCCCTTGGACTTTTCCACATTTTGTTGTGTTACAACATGGAATCAAAATTGATTTAATTAAGACTTTTTGCCACTGATCAACACAAAGAAGGCCATAATGTCAAAGTGAAAAAAATGCAACCTACAAATTGTTCTAAATTAATTACAAATATAAAATTGAAAATAATTGATTGTGTAAGTATTCACCCCCTTTGCTATGACACACCTAAATAAGCTCTGGTGTAACCAATTGTCTTTAGAAGTCACATAATTAGTTGAATGGAGTCCACCTGTGTGCAATTAAGTTGTTTCACATGATTTCAGGTTAAATACACCTGTCTCTGGGAGGTCTCACAGTTGGTTAGTACATTTCCTGAAAAAAAAACTATATCATGAAGACGAAAGAAGATTCAAAGCAAAGCCGGGATAAGGTTCTTTAAAAGCCCAATCAGGGGTAGGATATAAGAACACTTCCAAGGCATTGAACATTGAATATCCCCCGGAGCACAGTAAAGTCCATTAAGAAATATATATATATATATATATATATATATATATATATATATATATATATATATATATATATATATATATATATATATATATATATATATATATGTGTGTGTGTGTGTTTTTGTGTGTGTGATGTTTTTATTTATGTATTTATTTATTTATTTGGTGTGCACTCAGCCTTTCTTCCATCCTGTACAATGCTGAATAGATGCGTCACAAACTGCATATGGATCAAAACGAGAAATTGGTTATGTTTGGTGTTACACATGTTCTGGCAATAGGTGGGTTTAGCAGTAAAGTTGTTGCACATTCGACCATGCCAGTCAAGAACAATCCTAATTATTTATGAAGAAGTGTTCAGGTAAGAGTTTGAACAAGGTGAAGGTAAGACTGTAGTGTTATAATATTTTAAAGTATTTGAAGTTCTTCTGTAAATCTATTTTATATATGTGCAGTATTCTCAACACTGCATTTAATTATTCACTTTTTTCCATATCTAAGAGTATAGTATTATAGTACATTTATATCAGATTTCAGATGGTTTTGGTGCTCTGAAGATGACACAGCAGGAATAGATTGAAGTTACTGAGACTTATTGTAAATGCTGTATAAATATGATGTTTTTACATGCTGCATAAGTCTCCACATTTTCTTTTTGTAGAAAACACTTTTAATAATGTTCTCATTCCAGACCTGCTGTTCTTGAATATGATATGTGGGATCAAGTAAGGGTCAACCATGGCAAGGAGTCTGACTTGTCCTTGTTTTATGTAGGAAATGCTCTCTGGGTACAGACATAATCAGGAAAGGCAGCCATACATCCAAACAAAATCAAAAGGGGTCAGTTGCTATACTGTTGCCTAGCTCAGCTTTCTAAATTTATTAAAACACAAACTTGTTAAAGTTTTTAATGTATTTTATATTTATTTTTATGTTCAAGCCTAATCACATCATTTGCATATTTAACTATGGTAATTCATTAGCAGTGATGATGTGGGTGACATCATATGACCCTGATATCATAGGCACAATGAGAAGATGCAGCCCAAATCATTTGCATAGTTATAAATCATTAAAAAAAAAAAAATAATAGAAAAAATAAACAAACTAAACAACAAACTAATCCATAAGAGGTAGCTATAAGATATTCTAACCTTTCACTGGTATAGATTTGTGAGTTTAGTGTTTAATTTAATAGGGTATAAAACATTTGGTTTTCACAGAACCATATGGTTGAAAGAATATGGCCAGAAGTGAACATTAGGGTGAACTATCCAATAAAAGCGTCTCTCATTCAGCTGGTGGATGAAGAACAAGTAGACATGGAAGACAAAATTGTTAGACACTGCACATCTAATCTTACCTGCCACATACACCTTGATATAAACAGAGTTGTACAAGCATAGAATGCACATAGGATCCCAGGTAAGCTCCCAGAGTTGTAAAATGGATGTTCAATATTTTGGTAGGACCTTGTTTATATTTTTATGGGAACGGCTTGAAGCACATCCCAGAAAAAGTCCTTCACTTCCCTTTGAAAAGGCCCTACATTGCAAGATACATTGAATAATTTTCTCTACCTACTTTCAACCTTGATCCAGGTAAAGGAATACCAAATGCATTAGCATGAAGTGGGTATGTATGGAAAATTGTACAGGACTTGTTGTCACATGCACCTGCATCTGCAGACCTTTACCAACATGAAATGGGATCCTCACTGACCAGGGTATCTATTTTTGCTACTGACCGTTTCCCTTCAGAAGAAGAAAAATCAAATGGCAATTTTCTGACCAGTATCCATCCACATCTGTTTTACTAGAAAGTGCTATTGGTCATAATTATGGGTCCTTTCAGGATGCCTTAAAATATCTCATCAATGTAACACAAAGAATTGTCTAGTAAAGATTGTGAATTTCAAAGCAATTTTGTATTCCAACCTCCACTCCTGCTTACTGTAACTGAATTATCAACACTGAAATAAAAATAAGCATTTCACTTTGACTACAGTATATTTGGCAGATGTCTTTATTAAAACATAATAGGTAACACTGAAACAATCAACAATTATCATAGTATAGAAATAACCAATCAATCAACTATCAGAATAATATGCAACAACATTTATAAAACTGCATATATATATATATATATATATATATAATCTGCAACTGAATATTTACAGTAATTTGCAATCTCAAAGTTGTGAAGAACATTCTTAAAAAACTCTAGGGCTAGCTTTAACTAGTTTTGTGATTTATAAAACTCTAGTCCAGTAAACAAAAACAGTTTTCCAGGGGAGAGGGAGAGGGATGGGGTGTGAGATTATGATAAAAATTTAATTTGTACAAATACTAATTGTTGTTAAGAATATAAATAAACAGAAGTCAAATATCATTTAAATTATGTGTATCTTTATATTAATTACATTTTCACATATGTTAGCCCAGTGAGTGCAGACACAGAAATGGGTAACCATTAATAAATAACCTTATGTAAAATTTGAACTCAGATAACCGTTTGTATTTTTGGTTGGCAGGTGTGTATCCATGGGATACTCATATTAGATATAAATCTTCGCCTTTTTCCAGGATTCCTCCAACAGACAACACTGACAGTGGAAATGCTGACAATGGCAAGGCTGGCTCCTCCAGCAAAGGCAATTGTAGGAACCAAATTTTAAATAAAGATTCTCTGAGAGCCGATGAGAAGCAACACAGTTTTATTAAGCAGAATTCTGGAGAGAAGTAAAGCAGGCGGTCTGCAGTTAGTTTTCTGACACGTAATCACAAGTTACAACTTTTTATACCAGTGCACAGATAAGATAATGACCAGTGCACAGACAAGATGATGCTCAAAGAAGCAGACTTGTTTTGTCTACGTATAAGATAACGATCAAGAGAGAAGAATAATCAAAGAAGCAGAACTGTTATATTGATCAAGCAGTAGAACATTTATTCGTGTTCCAAGGGAATCATAAATCACAAGCTGATTTGTGGGAAGGAATGGTATTATCTCTGTTACATTTAGAGAGACAGATGTTAACAAAATGCTGACTCACCTATAGTTCCACCCTGTGTTAAACACACATATTCTTAGAGAAAGATTTCATTATAATTCATTCAACCCCTTCACTGTGTGTTAGCGGAAATGCTGTCAGCGGTAAGGATGGCAGCGGAAAGGTTGCCAGCGTTGTGGCACCCTCCAGACGTGGTGGTGGCGTTGGCAGCGGTAATGCTGCCCTCAGCGCTGGTCGCTCCAGCAGTGGCAGTGGCCTTGGGCACTCCTCTTCTGGGAGAGGGCAGTTGAGTGGGAAATGCCCCTGCTCCTCGCAGATGGGGCACCAACAGGTGACCTCTACCATACTGAGAAAGGCATCCCAGCTGCTCTCCCTTTTTTTTCTGCTGCAGCTGGTACAGGCTACTTCTGAGGATGGCTGCTCCTCCCCTTCTTTCTCCTCAGGGCTGGCAGTCTTTCTTCATACTGATACATTACTCCCACCCCGACCAGCAAAAGCTGCAGGTTTTTATGCATGTGACCATCTCCAGGTTAGTAATAAATTAATCAATCAGGAGACGGTCACATTCTGCACAAGTTTCTAGTATCTACGTGGTCGGTAGCAACTCTATTAATTACTGCCGACCATGCATTCTCACGAGATGTCTGACAGAGATGAACTGCTAACATCGCCTCTGCCAGACCACATCCAAACCAAACAATAATACATTTAAATACAACACCCTTTTAAATGAATCCCACACAATACATTTAAAGCACAATACACCACATTATCCCCATGTGTTTTTAACACTAATACAAATCCCTGTTCTTAAATAGTCCCAAAATAATACATTGATTAATAATACTAAACCATTACTTTTGAATACACTGAACAAAAATATAAAAGCAACATGTAAAGTGTTCATCCCATGTTTCATGAGCTGAAATAGAAGATCCCAGAAATTTTCCATATGCACAAAAAGCTTATCTCAAATTTTGTGCACACATTTGTTTACATCCCTGTTAGTGAGCATTTCTCCTTTGCCAAGATAATCCATCCACCTGACAGGTGTGGCATATCACAAAGCTGATTAAACAGCATGATCATTACACAGGTGCACCTTGTGCTGGGGACAATAAAAGGCCACTCTAAAATGTGCAGTTTTGTCACACAACACAATGCCACAGATGTCAAGTTTTGAGGGGGTGTGCAATTGGCATGCTGTCTGCAGGAATGTCCACCAGAGCTGTTGCCAGAGAATTGAATGTTCATTTCTCTACCATAAGCCGCCTCCAACGTCGTTTTAGAGAATTTGGCAGTACGTTCAACTGGCCTCACAACCGCAGATCACGTGTAACCATGCCAGCCCAGGACCTTCACATCCTTCTTCACCTGTGAGATTGTCTGAGACCAGCCACACAGACAGCTGATGAAACTGTGGGTTTGCACAACCTGAAGAATTTCAGCACAAACTGTCTCAGGGAAGCTCATCTCCGTGCTTGTTGTCCTCACCAGGGTCTTGACCTGACTGCAGTTCGGTGTCGTAACCGACTTCGGTGGGCAAATGCTCACCTTCGATGGCCACTGGCATGCTGGAGAAGTGTGCTCTTCACGGATGAATCCCAGTTTCAACTGTACCGGGCAGATGGCAGACAGTGGGTATGGCGTTGTGTGGGCGAGCGGTTTGCTGATGTCAACATTGTGAACAGAGTGCCCCATGGTGGCAGTGGGGTTGTGGTATGGGCAGGCATAAGCTACTGACAATGAACACAATTGCATTTTATCAATGGCAATTTGAATGCACAGAGATACCGTGATGAGATCCTGAGGCCCATTGTTGTGCCATTCATCCGCCTCCATCACCTCATGTTTCAGCATAATAATGCACAGCCCCATGTTGCAAGGATCTGTACACAATTCCCGGAAGCTGAAAATGTCCCAGTTCTTCCATGGCCTGCATACTCACCAGACATGTCACCCATTGAGCATGTTTGGGATGCTCTGGATCGACGTGTACGACAGTGTCTTCCAGTTCCCGCCAATATCCAGCAACTTCGCACAGCCATTGAAGAGGAGTGGGACAGCATTCCACAGGCCACAATCAACAGCCTGATCAACTCTATGCGAAGGAGATGTGTCGCGCTGCATGAGGCAAATGGTGATCACACCAGATACTGACTGGTTTTCTGATCCATGCCCCTACCTTTTTTTTTTTTTTTTTAAGGTATCTGTGACCAACAGATGCATAGCTGTATTCCCAGTCATGTGAAATCCATAGATTAGGGCCTAATGAATTTATTTCAATTGACTGATTTCCTTATATGAACTGTAACTCAGTAAAATCTTTGAAATTGTTGCATGCTGCGTTTATATTTTTGTTCCGTGTATGTTATAGCATTCTGTGCTATGGAGGTGAAACAGATCAGATGGGATTCGAAATAGATTTTTTAATCGTTAACTAAATTGAAATAAACGAAAAGCAAATCCCTGTTTGGGCCAGGGTTCACTCCAAAATAAATATAGGACTAACTAATTCTCTGTCTCCCTATGCTTTCACTCACTTTCTTCTCGTTTACTACTTCTTCACTCAAGTCCACACGTGCTCTCTCGTTCATGGCTATCCCCACCTCCATCTTACAGCCTCCGGGGGACCCGTCCACCACACACACACACTCCGGACGCATGCATGCACACCCACACATATACTAAAGACATGTCCATACCCGTACAATACACAGTACATTAAACGAGACATAGCAAACAAGACAAACACAATGTCCCTGGTGTCGCCATCGCCAGGGTCATTACAATACATAAAAATTAGTTAATTATGGCTGATCTTTCTATGTAAAGAACTTACTCCAAGACAATGTCACATGTTTTGTATATAATAGACTTATATTATTTATCTATTTAGCAGATGCCTTTATCCAAGGCGACTTACAGGTGTTACAGTCAGTACAGTATTACAATGCAAGATTACTATTTAATCAAGTATAGTTTACAGTAAGTGCAAATAATACTGAAAAAGTACAATTTGAACTAGGATGCAACAAATAAGGATTACAACACGTTACAAAGACATAGTAGTGCAAGGATGGCGCATTAGCTATGGATCCAGTACAGTGGTGGGGTAGATCAAGAGATCTACAAGTGCAGTCTAAACAGGAGGCAGAAGGCAGTGAGAGACGGAGCAGTCCAGAAGTTCCAGAGAGCAGGAGGAAGGAGCAGAGGATGGGGAGAGGGGTAGAGAGATCAGGTTGGAAGGGTTAGAGTAGTGCTGGTGAGAGATTCTGCGAGTATGAGAGGAGAGGAGGACTGGGATAGGACAGAAAGTCATAGTGGATAAACCGACAGTTAGGAAGCAACAGTGGCCGGTAGTGGTACAGACAGTGTACAAAGGCAGATAACATAAGTAGGAAAGAGCTTGCGTTACTGAATGTCTATAAATAGGGAGCTTGATCACAATTGCAATCAACAGGACTCAGGTGCACATGGGGTCATCTACAACAGTTAAACAATTGGCCTAGTAATCTAATCAAACAAGCACAAGTTAGCAAACAAATAGGCCTAGAAGCCTAATCTACAAGAACATTACCTATAAAAGGATCACAACATAAGTCATCTACAGTAATGCAATCTACAATGTTATTAAGGTTTTTTTTAAAGAACTTGTTAGTATTATTCTGTTAATTGTTTTTAGATTACACATTATAAAAGATCAAGATAAATTAAATATTTAAGCTTTTTTTTTTTTTCTAGTGACTTCTGTTGACGTCTTGTGATGCTTCCAAATGGAATTATACTACATGCTCCCCACTGGGGGGCTCATGTAACACCTTATAGAAAGTTTTTTTTTTTATTTATTAGCATCATGACAGGACCTGTCGAAAACAGCTATTTATATTTATCTTTGTATTCCCCGCTGACTCTGCTGGATTGTCTCGGCCCGCCCTTTCGGTGCACTTAAAAATTTCAGTTCAACTGCGTTGCCGCGTTGCTGTTGTGTGAGTGTATGTTTGGTTTTATTTCACCGCCTTGCAGTTTAGAAATAAATAAATAAATAAATAAATAAA
The DNA here is from genome assembly GCF_017654505.1 of Polyodon spathula. Classification (NCBI taxonomy): domain Eukaryota; kingdom Metazoa; phylum Chordata; class Actinopteri; order Acipenseriformes; family Polyodontidae; genus Polyodon; species Polyodon spathula. Next base: position 57,865,312 of record NC_054538.1, on the reverse strand, counting down.
TAATACAAGCATGATTCTTCCACCGGAACCCAGCTCTGCTGCGCCCCGCTGTTGAGTGGCATCAGCCGGCTTATTTCAGCCCGCCTGCTTGGTGCACTGGTTGGACACATTGCTGTGGTGACTGCTATTTTACCCTCACAACTTTGCTGTTGTGTGTCTGTGTGTGTGTTTTTTTTACTGTCTTGCAGTTTAAAACGAAAAAAGTAATAGCAGTGTTATATCCACCGGGACCCAGCTCTGCTGCGCCACGCTGTTGTTGCATACACCGGCTTGTTTCAGCCTGCCTACTCAGTGGGCTGGTAAAAACTAAACAAAATCAGTTACGAACATCGTCGTGGTGACTATTACTTTTAACATCACAGCTTGTTGTGGTGTGTGTGTATTCGTTTATTTACTGTCTTTCAGTTAAGAAATAAATAAAAAATAATACAAACGTGATTCTTCCACCAAGACCCAATTACACTCCTGCCTAACACGCCGCAGCTCCTTGAGCCTGTGTTCCACTCTGGCACAGGCTATGCGCTGCCATGTTGTGTGACTGCATGCGGTCCAGAACCAGGTTATCACTACTCTGTACCATGCACTCCCCTTTACTAATCTACTGATTGCATACCACAGCCACTCGAGCCTGTGTATCCACCCCGGTGTATGCTATGCGCTAGCCCGGGTTGTATTGACTACACGTGGTTAAGGCTAGGCGCATCTCAGTTCTTCGGCGCCCTCGGTGCTTAGATGTTCCATGCCTTGGTGCTTTGCGCCCCAGCATGTCAATAACACCTGTACTCGAAGACCCAATTCTTAGGTGCACCAGTACTGTATCCTACCTCACTCAGTGTCCGGATGTCAGCATTGCTGAGGAGGAATGTTGAGTATAATTCCAGTTGCATTTTCCTTTCATGGAACTAAATTAATTAATTGAACACACATAGAATTGAACTGTTAATTATTTACTTTGCACACTGCGTGTGAAATAACTTTTAGGGAAACTTGATGAAGTAACTATAAGTAATCTACCTCATATTGTTGTGTGAAGAATTTCATTGAAAGTAAACTTGCCATGTATTTAATCTATATAGCATTAATAAGCTTATTGTGATATATTCTAAGATTGTGTGCATTATCTCAGATTTACCTTGTGCTAGTATTTGGGCATGTGTTTGTGTGAGCGAATGACTAGCTATAGCACAGCTGCAGCTTGTGTGTGAGGAGACAGGCAGTATCATATTTCAGTTGCCTGCTAGCAAACATGAGTGCAGTGAGAGGTTTTTTAATTGTGTTTTACGCTTAGAGACTAAGAGATTTACTTTCTGACTTTTCTGATTTCTGTCTATTATTTGTGTACTTAATAAAATACTACTGTTGATTAACCATTCCTTGTGTCTGCGCGTGAATGTGTGTTCATAGTAAATCCTTGATCTTTGTAATACGTCAATTAAATATTGTTAGTAAGAGAACTAATCAACCCAGATAAACATTAAATTATCAATTATTAAATTGTTCCTACAAATTACAGAGGTGCTTTTTGGAGTTAGTATGTTTTTGTGAACGTTTGATAAGGGACTTGCTTCAAAGTTATTTTATTAAGAGCGGCAAGGCAAGTCTTGGCTACAGGGATACAAAATGGCACACGTCAAAAAAATGTGTTCAAAAAAACAAAAGGACAATTTATTTGTGACATTTATCAGTGATCGATTTTTATTATTAAACAGAAGACACAGGTATAGTTGACCACAGATCTAATATATACATTTTATTACTATTTTGTTTGGGGACTAGTTAAACGATTACAACTGTAATTTAATCAGATATTACTTATTTGAATGCAAGTATGCATTTATATGGTGTTTGCAAATGTTCCATTGTAATACCCATTAATATTTATTGTAACATTATTCTCTAATCCCAATGTATCGTGTTTTTAATTGTAATATGCCTTCCTTTTTTTTTTTTTTTTTCATTTTACAGGAAATTTGATATGAATTTCAGTATGTAGTATCCCTGATTTAGTGTAACTAAAATAGCTGGTAGAAATGGCACATCTGTTAAAGCACACAGAACATAAGCAGAAGGCTCCAGCTGATGGGTTGTAGTGTCTTCATTGAAGAGCAGCAGTGGAGGCATCAGAAAGGAGGGAAACTTGGAAGAACCACCCAAGCTTGGGAGGAAGGACACATCCACTTACTCTGGCAAACCTGTAAGGTGAGCAGGCTTCCAACTGTTGCCAACAATTACAAATCCCAAAAAGAAAGAGGACATGGGAGAGAAAGTTTACCATGTTCATGCTGCACTGGGACTGCCATTCTTGGAGAACTTTAATCACTTGCTGCATGTAGCACCTCAGACTCTTTTGAGGACAGGAGGCTGGGCCTGTTCTTTTCCCTTGAATAGTAATAATGGTATTTTTATTTTTATATAGCACCTTTCATAGTGGACCACCATCACAAAGCACTTTACAGAGGAAGGCTGTGAACTGAGCATTATAGGCAGTCACTTACAATAGGACATTGGTTTAACATCTCATCCGCAGGATGGAGCACAAGGTTAAGTTATTTGTTCAGTGTCAGTCAGTGGCAGAGGTGGGATTTGAACTGTTAAAAAACACGTCTTGACATTGATTTATTAGTATGTCCTAGACCTCGAATTAGACTATGATCTGAATTATAGAGGAGTATCGGAAAGGTACTATTTTGTGTATCAGATTGCAGGAACAGCCCAGTGCACAACACTGGCAAAATATTTATTAAGGCCAGCCCTGTAAAAATTCTTAGGAAGAAAACCCCTTCCATTATCACATTTTAAGATAATGCCAGTGATAATGCCAAATATCTAAATAATTGATTTCAGTATATCTCAGAGGTCTAAGAGCTATTTCCAGGGTTTAAATATCTTCGTTGATCTTCAATGTTCTCAAAGCAGACAAGACACTTCATCTGTTAGCCACGTCAACCTCTACAAGACCCACACACACCATGCTGAGGTTGGTAGACAGGCCTACCAATTATCATGGTATATAAAATAGGAAAACTACATGGAACAATCATTTCCTGCAACTAAGTTGCATCATAGCTTTATACTGGTACCATTTTTTTTTGTATTCCTCTCAGATAAATGTATATTTGTTTTCCAGGTGGATCCAGAAAAAGGGCTAAATCAAGGCATTGCAGGACATGGCTAGCTCACTGAACAAAAGTTGTTTTTTGGGGATTGTCACTAAAAGGTTATTGGGGTGGTGCAAAACTAGCATCCTGTTACAATATGAAATGTTGCTTGGCATTTTCTGTGGATGTTCTAGAATAATTTGTCTGTGTACTTTACAATGTAAAAAAAAAGCGACAGTGGAATCACACGTACACAATAATCATGTTTAGTATGCATGCGGATACCATAAACTGTACTTAACCATTTGAACTCTGCCAATTCTAGTTGTGGTTGAAAACCTCAGGCCAGATAAGTTGAGACGATATCATTGCTGTCCTTTTGTGATAACTAAGTCATAAGTTAGCTATAACAAAAGCATAATTCGAGTCTGATGTTAGATCAGAGGAAGAGAAGACTGGCACTCTGCACCTCCGCCATTGGTAAATATGCCTATCTTATCTTTCTGTAGTGCTTACTGTTAAACTTAAGTTTAAAGAGTAAGTAGCAGGGTTCCAAAAATATATATCTAATATAGCCTTTTTTTATTAACAGAGTTAAAAACTGAATTTTGTAATATTTCTCAGAATGAAAGAGAGCTAGGACAGGGAATTAAGGCAACATATCTGTTACTGTATTTGAAGGGCCCAGGTCCAGGTGCCTTTGTTAGGAGTTCCCAATTCTCTGTATTAACTTTTGTATTCTTAAAATGAATGTCAAGTGGAAGCACTACATGTAGCAAAAAAAATAGGGGTTATTACATAACGGACACAAAAATATGTCCATACGCGGTCAACAGCCCCAGTTAAAATACCAGCAAATATTATTAGAAACAACAATTAAGATAAATAATTTGTGCAATTCAACCATCTCTTAAATTGCCATTTTAGGAGTCTACTATGTATTATTCAGTATGCAATTATTTGTGTTGTCATTGCTGGTAATGCTGTAGTCTGCTGATGGCACTTTTCTTCAGGGTAACACAGGAGTATACTTCAAATGCTTCTGTGAGGGTTGAGACTGTGAACAAATTAGAGTCTGGGGTAGGCACTAGGTAGCTCTGCTCAAATGTACCCAGAGGGCTTGAAATAACAGCTATCATTAGTAGGAGCTGAAACGTTTGGTTGCACCCAGAGATACTCTGTCATTTTAATCAAAAATATCCAGCAGCTTTCATAGCAGCAAAGCATTAGATCACCCCCCATGTGGTTGTTCAGTTGAGTTTTCCCTAGAAAATGTTGAATCTCTTGTTTCCTGCTCATAGCTTGGAGGAAATAGATTTCCAGTTAATCCAAATCAGCAATTCCAGCCATGCCAGACAGAGCACATTTTTCATTTGCAGACATGTGCACATAGGGAGTGCATGCAGTTTAGAAAAAACAGCAACCACTGCCTCAAGCTCTATAAATTATTACAGATGAGAAACAGCAACCACTGCCCCTAGATCTCTATAAATTATTACAGAAGAATGTACATTGGTCTCAGAAAGTTATAGCAACCAAATGCCCTTCAGTAGAACATCTTTAGATGCTATTTTTGGGATACCATTATATAAAATGTTTCTCTAAAAATCTGAATTTGATTTATTTATTTTTAACCTTGATAATTTCAGTAAAAGTATGACTATGGCAGACTGGCAAATCTCACAATCTCTCGATGTAGGCTGTACAATGTACAATGTGCAGTTTGAGCAAAGAATTCCACTGCCTTTAAAATGCTGAATCCCTTGCTCCTTTTGTTGTTGTTAGTACTCAAAATTATAAGTTTTAATTTAACACAAAACAATTGTATAACTTCCCCAGTCCTGCACTTCTAGTCCTTGTGTAATTCTTAAATGGGCAGTTTTGTATGGAGATTTTGTACAGTAAATATACTTTCATTAAAAAAAAAAAAAAAAAAACAAACACTAAAACTATATATGGTGCTATACAAGGTTAAAGAAAACGTTGTTTGCAAGCCTACTACAGTACCAAATATCACTAAAATGAAAATAAACGTTTGGTATAACGTTTCTTTTAAAATTATCTATATAGTGATTGGAAGTGAACATGACGGATGTAATTATTTTGTTTGTTATCAGCAATGAAATAACTTTCTAGAACTGGTACACCCTAAACAAAGCATTTACATTCATTCCATTAAATCGGTGTGGTGCAGGAAATACAATGAAATAGCGAACTGGGCGGACAGCCCACTGGCACTGACACAGTTCTGCATTGGTTCCTACGTTTGCGATAGCCACTGTAGTACCACTGCACCAATACGTCAAATCATTAATTAAAAGGATACCCAGACATACTTGTGTATTCAAATATCTCCTGTCTAGTACTTTTAGGAGTCTGTAAATTTGTATTTTAGATTAACTGCTTTCGTAACATTTCTGTATCTCAAATGAAGGTTCAGACCAATATACTGTAACAACCCAAAACAGTTTTCATGCTAGGTCTGACCTCCTCTGGCCAAAAACACAGAACTACAAAAGGGGGGGTAATAAGACATACTACAGTATATTTGGTCCTATTTATATTACAGTATATTTCTCTCTTACTCTTGACAAGTATTGTGACAGTTTTGCTAAAACTTTTCAAAAAGGAACAATCACAAAGGTTTCACCTCAATAGCTTTTCTCTGAAGAGCTAGGTAGCCTGTTTACCCTTGCCACTTTTAAGATGGCTTTGAAGAGGCTTAAATTCCAAGAATGGCTTTTTCCCCCCCCCATAGCGTAAACCCAGCCGTCCTAATTTGAGCGGTCACAAAAGTCATCTGCGCCAGAGTGTAGGTGGGACCAAGATCAGATCAATAACAATGAAGAGTACATTAAGCATAAGAAGTGATAAGATACCAGGTATGGATCAACATTTCTAAAATCAACAGAATTCTACTAGAAATTATTTACATAAATCCTAGTATTTGTTATAGTAAAACGTAGCAAAAAACAAGACAATGTTGCTATGTGGAAGAGAGTACACTCTTATTATAACTTAAACAGGCGAGGTGAAGATTCTTAGACAGAAAGGGAAACAAAAATCAGAGAGGCAGAAATCACACTTTTAATTGTTGGCTAAAAACAAAAACAGCTGCTTTTTGGTATAGATTGTACGACAGCATAGTGAAATTTGTTTTGTGTGTAGCCCTTTATTAGCAACTACAATGGAAGCATCCTGTTGTACAATGTTTGCAGTAACTACATATACTGCTTCTCACATGTCCTAATGAATACAGGATCATTTATAAATGTTTGTTTTTGTTTAAAAGCTTCCATGTTTGTTATTTTACATCCTGCAAAATGAATATTTAAGCAGAGTAACTTGTGTACAGGTCTGCAAAGAGTGCAAATGTAAGATAAATAAATGGTTTACATTTTATTCAGTAAACAGGTCATTTGGAGATCGCAAGCCAATGCATCTCCTGTCCGTTGCTCCCAAATCAGAAATGCCTACCGTTCAAGTTTTACACCCGCCTTACTCCTTTAACCCCCAACACAAGGGGGAGACTACACTAAGAGACAGGAAGAAAAAAAAAAAAAAAGAGAGATGTTGGGGAAATTATATTATATAATCATATTATACGATGCCCCAAACCTCTGAACTCTCTGAATCTTTGTAAAGGGAAAGGCTAGGGCTGGGTGTGGGAGGGAGAGAGGAGACAGGGAGAGCCAGTGGGCAAAGGTTGGCTTCCTGAGTTAAAAGATGTCTCAATGGACTATCAGTGCTCCAGCTGCATAACTCACAGAGCTATCCTGCCAGTTCCTGCATTGGCTAGACTGGGCATAGTTCAGGAAAGAACAATTCATATCTACTCCATTCTTCTTTAGCTCCTCAACAGCCTGAAAACAGAAGCAGATACAGCAGTCAGGATTACATTTACGGATTCACTTAATTCTGCCTCTCTTTTACTTAAGTTAAGCAATAACACTTATTCATAGCTTATGGTATGATAATATTGCACTAGAACCTTCAATAATCAAATTTCAATAATTACAATAATACAATTTCTTATTCCACATACTTTGGCAAATTCCATAAGTAGTACTGTAGAAAAAACACTTGAGCAACACATCCAGTAACTTTATGCTTCTGTTAATACACCTGTTGAATCCGAAGGTTAAACATTGCAGGAACTGATGTTAACGCATATGAATTAAATAAAAATAAAAAAAGACAATTCACATACAGTGGTAGCCAGATCCAGCTATTTAAATGTTGTGATACTGTTGCGGTGCGACAACCCACAAATGTCTCAGCTTTGCAATCCTGTTTTATGTGACTAAACTAAATCAGCTGCACTTCACTAGTCCTGCACACCAGGTAGAACATGGGGGCAGAAAATGCACCAAACAAACCAAGAGGAAGCGCCGAGGCCAATCGTGTGTATTTTCAGAGCATTGTTAAAAAGCAGGGATGGCCTTACCTGTTTGTGGACCCTATGCAGCAAGGTAGCGGGAAGTGGGGGTGCTGGGGGTGCGGCTGCACCCCAACATACCGAGGGAGGGGCGCAGTGGCGATGCAGCCAAACTGGCAACTTTTTTTGTTAACTTTAGTTTAGGAATGAGCATTTGCACTGACTGGAAGAAAGTCATGACTCAACTTTCAACCAATTAGTATTTCCGCGTGCATGCTGTCATTTAGTGTTTCAACCAATCAGCACTAAGCATTGCTATGCGAGGGCGACGTTCATTGTTCAACCTATCACTGACAGTATCGGCACCAAGCACCGTCATGTGAGAGACAGCGTTTACTTACAAATGTGTCCTGACCTAGCAGCTGGTTTCGCTATGATAACTGTCTGTTTAACGATGTGGGATGGCAAAACATTAAAAATGAATCTAACTTCCAGAACCACACGCACACATTTTTATATATATATATATATATATAATATATGGACACACACACAGTTAATGTCTCAAATGTACTCTGAAATTAACAGAATAGAAACAAAAGATAGAACAAATAAACAATTGGATAAAAAAAAGAAATCATGGAATCGTTTTGTTTAACAAAATTTAATCTAAATAACAGCCGAACACACTTGTGGCATTCTTTCTACAATGGAAATCAGATACTGTTCGGAAAGTTCTTCCCAACACTGTTGCAGAAGTTCCCACAAATGTTTTGCACTTGTAGGTTGCTTTGCTTTCACCCTTCTGTCCAGTTCATCCCAAACCAGCTCGATGGGGTTTAAGTCTGGAGACTGTGCTGGCCAGTCCATGATTTGAAGCCTACCGTCTTGTTCTTTTCTTCTAAGGTAGTTCTGACATAGCCTGGAGGTATGTTTTGGGCGATTATCTTGCTGTAGGATGAACCCCTGACCAACTAGACGTATACCAGAAGGTATTGCATGGCGCTGCAAAATGCTGCGGTAGCCGTTTTGCTTCAGGGTGCCATTCACTCTGTGCAAGTTGCCAACCCTGGATCCAGCAAAAGAGCCCCAGACCATCATGCTTCCTCCTCCATGTTTGACAGTTGGTGTCACAAACCGAGGAACCATCCTTTCGCCTACTCGATGGTGTAAAATAACCCTTCGTGATGAACCGAAGATTTCAAATTTTGATTCATTGGTCCATAAGACCTTCTTCCAGTCTTCAGTAGTCCACTGGCAGTGCTTCATGGCACAGGCAAGCCTCTTTTTCTTATTTTGCCATCTTAGCAATGGCTTTCTTACTGCCACTTGACCTGTCAAACCTGCAGCTCAGTCTTCTCTTCACAGTTGAAACTGAGACTTGCTTCCTTCGACCAGTGTTAAGCTGTGCTTGAAGCTGTTGTCCTGTGAGCCGCCTATCACACAAGCTGTTGACTCTTAGAAACTTGTCTTCTGATTCTGTTGTGGCTTTGGGTCTGCCAGACCTCTTCCTGTCAGAGTTTCCTCCAGTTCCCAAGTGCCTTTTGATGGTGTAGGGAACTGTACTCACTGACACCTTGGTTATCTTTGCAATTTCTCTAAAGGAAAGACTTACACTTTTAAGGGTTATAATGGTCTGTCTGTCTTCCTTTG